>NC_064631.1:283199594-283502797 GCF_023864275.1 Schistocerca cancellata | reverse complement strand
CACACACACACACACACACACACACACACACAAACTTTTCCTGTGTCCATTTGTACTTTCAATTGTTTGAAACCCTCCTCTATACAGGTTTCTGCACAAATGTCCGACCCCTAGTATTATTTGTGTTTGTATTTTAATGTTCAGGTCATTACACAACTCACTAATTAGATTATTTAAGTCACTAACCATTTTGCTAATTTGATTACTTAAATCATTGCCATTTATGCTCTCAATTCTTGACTATGCTCCAATGTGTGCAAATTAAATAAAGAGGAATCAGTTCACTCTTTTGGTTAAACCCATAGATGAAACTTTCCCAAATAAAATATACAGTTTTAAAAATCACACCAATAAGTAATGAAAACAATGCAGTACAGCACAACACAATTACAGACCTGTTGATCAACCATTACATACCTACCCAAAAGTACTTGCAGATTGGTCCTAACATAACACAACAGACCCAAATCACTATCTTCTCCCTCCATTTTTTTAAAAACCCACCTTCAGCCAAGATAGGCAAAAAACTGGACCCCTTTTGTGTTGATGATGCAGCATTTGAAAGAGGTGAGGTTGAGAAAATCTGCAACTGAGATATTCTGAATGCTGCAGCAAGCTTTGTGGACAATTGTTAAAAGACATTCACAAAAATACAGGAGGGGGCAGAGAATAATCTACAGTCTGGAGACCTCTCCAAAAGCAAGTCCGAGGACAAAGTGCGTCATATGGATGAATTTCTGAATGACAATGATGATGTTGCTTTGTATGGCGCTCAACGTCGTAGTCATCAGCACCCGTTCTGAATGCCAATGCTCGATTAAATTCTGGGCATAACCCAAACAACAGCTTTGGATTTTAGTGTTTACTACTTCAGTCTCTTTTCATATTTGTCAGTGATAGTCGTTAGCAATTCTGGGAAGGCATCTGATCTGCTAACAGTCAAGGAATTACATCATAGAAAAGTTATAAATTGTTGCATATAAGTTGAGGAAAACTACAATTAGGTGAGTGAAATAAGATATAGGGAAATCTAATGACTTCATTTATGATACTGTAACAGAATATCAAAGAAAAGAATCCAACACCTCTTAAATCTCTACCTTGGAACAGATGAGGAGGAGTAATGTTTTCTTTAAGATTTACTAACATAAATACTTTTTAATACTTTAATTGGCGATGAATTCAAACAAGCTGCACAATGAAAATCCAAATTCTACATTTAATTCTTCAGTCAAATTTTCTATAACTGACCACTATCTGTTCAGTTTGAAGAGATTACTTTGTGGCAAGCAAAATATTTTTGGAGTTTATCATCACTGTGCCCCATATGTGTGTCAACAGATTTCCTTCACACTGCAACTGCTTTAATAAATACACTGAAGAGCAAAAGAAACTGGTACACCTGCCTAGTATCATGTAGGGCTCCCACGAGCATGCAGAAATGCTGCAACACGACATGGCATGGACTTGACTAATGTCTGAGGTAGTGCCTTAGGGAAGTGACAGCACAAATCCTGCAGGACTGTCCATAAATCTGTAAGAGTACGAGAGGGCGGAGCTCTTGTGAACAGCGTGTTACAAGGCATCCCAGATATGCTCAATAATGTTGATGTCTGATGAGTTTGGTGGCCAGTGGAAGTGTTTAAACTCAGAACAGTGTTCCTGGAGCCACTCTGTAGCAATTTTGGACGTGTGGGGTGTTGGATTGTCCCGCTGGAATTGCCCAAGTCTATCGGAATGCACAATGGACGTGAATGGATGCAGGTGGTCAGACAGGATGCTTACGTACATGTCACCTCTCAGAGTCGTATCTAGATATATCAGGGGTCCCATATCACTTCAACTGCACATGCCCCACACCATTCCACAGCCTACACCAGCTTGAACAACCCCTTGCTGACATGCAGCGTCCATGGATTCATGAGGTTGTCTCCATACCCGTGCATGTCCATTCGCTCAATAAGATTAGAAACGAGACTCGTCTGACCAGGCAACATGTTTCCAGTCATCAACAGTCCAATGTCAGTGTTGATGGGCCCAGGCAAGGTATAAGGCTTCGTGTTGTGTAGTCCTCATGGGTACACGAGTGGGCTTTTGACTCCAAAAGCCAATATCAATGATGATTCGTCGAATGGTCCACACACTGACACTTGTTCATGACCCAGCATTGAAATCGGTAGAAATTTGTGGAAGGATTGCATTTCAGTCACGTTGAATGATTCTCTTCTGTTGTTGTTGGTCCCATTCTTGCATGATCTTTTTATGGCCACAACGATGTCGGAGATTTAATGTCTTACCAGATTCCTGGTGTTCACTGTACATTTGTAAAACGGTCGTACGGGAAAATCCACACTTCATCACTACATCGGAGTTGCTGTGTCCCATCATTCGTGTGCCAACTATAACACCACGTACAAACTCACTTAAATCTTGATAATCTGCCATTGTAGCAGCAGAAATTGATCTAACAACTGCACCTGACACTTGTTGTCTTATATAGGTGTTTCTGACCACAGCACCGTATTCTGCCTGTTTACATATCTCTGTATTTGAAAACAAATGCCTGTACCAGTGTCTTTGGTGCTTGTGTTTTATGGCTGTTCATCTACCAAAGGATTGATCATGCACATATCTACATCTACGTCTACATCTAAATCTACATCAATACTCCACAATCCACAGTACGGTGCATGGCGGAGGGTACCCCCATACCACTACTAGTCATTTTCTTTCTTGTTCCACTTGTAAATAGAACGAGGGAAATACGACTGTCTGCATGCTTCCATACAAGCCCTGATTTCTTGTATTTTATCTTCATGGTCCTTATGCATAATGTATTTTGGAGGCAACAGAATCACATTGAAATGACAGTTCTCTAAATTTCCTCAATAGCGTTCCTTGAAATGGATGCTGCCTCCCTTCCAGGGATTCCCATTTGAGTTGCCAAAGCATCTCCATAACACTTTCATACTGTTTGAACCCACCTGTACCAAATTTAGCAGGCCACCTCTTAATTGCTTCAATGTCTTCTTTCACTCCGATCTGGTATGGATCTCAAACACGCTTTAGGAGTACTCAAGAAAAGGTTGCTTAGTGTCCTTTATGCGATCTCCTTTCCAGATGAATCACACTTTCCTAGGAGTACTCAAGAAAAGGTTGCTTGGTGTCCTTTATGCGATCTCCTTTCCAGATGAATCACACTTTCCTAGAATTCTCCCAATAAACTGAAGTTGACCATTTGCCTTTCCTACCACAATCCTCACATCCTCATTCCATTTCATATCGCTTTGCAACGTTATGCCCAAATATTTAAACAACACGTTTGTGTCAAGCAGAATGCAACTAATGCCATATCTGAACATTATGTGTTTGTTTTTCCTACTCATCTGCATTAACTTACATTTTTCTACATTTAGACCTAGTTGCCTTTCATCACACCAACTAGAAATTTTGTGTAAGTCATCTTGTATCCTCCTACAGTCACTCAACTTTGACACTTTACTGTACAACACAACATCATCAGATTGCTGCCTACCCTGCCTGCCAGATCATTTCTGCAGACAGAGAATAACAACAGTCCTACCACACTTCGTTGGGCGCTCCTGACGATACCCTTGTCTCTGATGAACACTCGCTGTCGAGGACAGCATACTGGGTTCTATAAGTTAAGAAATCTTCGAGCCACTCACATATCTGTGAACCTATTCCATACGCTCGTACCTTCTTTAACAGCCTGCAATGGGGCACTGTGTCAAATGCTTTCTGGAAATCTAGAAACAAGGAATCTGCAATATATCATGCAAGAAAAGAGCAAGCTGAGTTTCACATGGGCGATGTTTTCTAAAAAACATGCTCATCCGTGGACATGAGCTTCAAGGTCTCAAGAAAACTTATTATATTCGAACTGCATCACACCGATGTTAGGGGTATTGGACTGTAACTTTGCGGGTCCATTTTTTTGGCTGTCTTATACACAGGAGTCACATGCACTTTTCTTCCAGTTGTTTGGGACTTGGCACTGGATGACAGACTTGCAAGCTAGGTAAGGGGCCAATGTCATAGAATACTCTGAAAAACCGAACTGGGATTCCTTCTGGATCTGGTGGCATATTAGTTTTCAACGCTTTCAATTGTTTCTCTATGCCAGGGACGCTTATTACTATGTCATCCTTACGGGAGTTTGTTCGATGGTAAAATGACGATGTATTTGTATGATTCTTCTGTGTGAATAATTTCTTAAATGTGAAATTTAAAACTTTGGCTTTTGTTTTGCTATCTTCTCCTGCCACACCAGACTGGTCAAGTGATTGGATGGAAGCCTTAGACCCACTTAGCAATTTTACACAGGATCAAAAGTTTCTCAGGTTCTCTGCCAGATCTTTTGCTAAAGTATGACAGTGGTAGTAGTTGTATACTTTGCACAAACATATTTTCACAGACACACAAATTTCTATTAACCTTAGCTTGTCATTATTTGCACATTCTCTTTTGAACCACGAGTTCAACAGCCACTGCTTCTTCAGCATTTTCAGAATCTCTTTATTAAACCATGGCAGGTGTTTTCCATCCTTAACCCACTTACTAGGCACACAATTATCCAGACTATGATTTACAATCTGCTTGAACTTCACCCATAATTCCTCTACATCCTTCTTATTGTAACCAAGTGATGTCAGTTCACTGTCTAAGTGCGATGCTAACAACTGCTTATCTGCTCCTTCTAGCAGAAACACTTTCCTAGCCTTCTTAACTGATTTATTAACTTTTGTAACCATAACTGCTATAATGACATTGTGATTGCTAATCCCCTTTTCTATACTGACCATATTCCTCTGGTTGGAAATGTTCAGCAATGCCATGTGCTTGATTAGACATTGTTTGGCTAGTACCACAGTAGCCTGGCACTAGTTGCAGTTAGGCAGTGTCTGAGATCAGAGTAGTAGCATGGCACAAGGCGCTGTGAGCACTACACAAACCAATGGCACTGTGCAGTGTCCTGGTGTGCACCAAGCAGTTCCCAAATTGTTAATCTAGGAGAAGACAGAGAAACGGGTGCTCATTTGTAAGGAAGTCTTGAAGCACGTTTGTAATGGCTTCGATATCTGGACAGAATCATTACTGGTGATGAGACTTGGATTTTTTACTACAGTCCGGAGAATAATCAACAAAGCACATCAGCCTTTCTGGTGGCACTGAAAAATGTGGTTCATTAAATTAATATTTCTAATCCAACCACATCAAATAGGAAAGATGGCGATGTTAGTCCACAATGTATCATGATTATCCAAAAAAAAAAAGCATAGTAAAAAAAATTACAACTGAGGCTTGTCGAGCAAATACTTACTTAGCCTTAAGTACCTCAAGAACATGACCATGAGGTGGTTGCTTTGAATCACATTGCAGTTCTTTCAGAACACGACTAGATTTGTAGGCTACCGATATCACCATGGAAAGAACTTCTTTTAGTACTAGGGTCACTGGACCTGGACCCACCGATTTTGGCAAGCCTGACAGTTTGCCTTTGCTGAGGTACGGACCAGAAAAACACTTGTGATTGAAGTATATTTTTGGACACCAAGAGCTGCCATTTCCTGAACTGGTAGCAGGAACACTAGTGCTAGGTTTAGCCTCCACTGACCTAAAAACAATAAAAACAATATAATTACAATACTATAAAGATCAAAACTCAAGTAAAGAAAAACATTTATTCATGGTATTTAATGGACACTGAACACAATCGAGAAGTTTCAAAGATGTTGAATGAGTCAAGATCTATGAACACTAAATTTCTAGATTGAACCTTTCACTCTGGATCAGCGTATGCTCTCTTTTGAAACTTCTTGGGCGATTAAAATTGTGTGCTGAACCAGAAGGGGAGGTTCCAGGTATCTATCCTTTCTGTAATACTGTTGTTACTTAATATTTACATGAATGCAGTTATAATTGTTAAAGGAGTTATCTCTGTCTATCTACTGAGAGAATGTAGGTCTCTCTATAGCACTGTTATTTTCATGCAGCCAAGAGGAGTGCCTGATTCTGGGTGAGCAGATAATCTTTGGGAATCACTAATAAGATAAGCACTTCAGTTTCCTTGTTCATATGAAACTGATTGCTAAACAACAGAATATCCAGGCTGGAATAATGACAATATTATGAAAAGGATAGATAACTACTCAGCATATAGCGTGGATGCTGAGTTGCAGTTAGCCACAATAAAAAGACTGTCAACCTTTCGGCCAAAAATGCATTCATCGGAATCAACACACACACACACACACACAGACACACAGACACACACACACACACACACACACACACACCACACACACACACACAAAACCACATTCTCTGGGTGCCGAGGCCACACCGTGAGCAGCAGCGCATGATGGGGAAGCAATCTGGGTGGCGGGGGTAAGCAGGAGACTGGGGCAGGGAGAGGGGGCGGGGGGAGGGGTGCAATAGCAGGGTAGGGGTTGGGGACGGTGTGAAGTGCTGCATGAGGTGGAGAGAGGGTAGTGCAGCTAGGTGGAGTCAGGACGTTAGACGGTGGGAAAGGGGGAAGGGGGGGTAGCGGGAAAAGTGGGTGTGTTGGTGGAATAGAGGGCTGTGTAATGCTGGAATGGCAACAAGCAAGAGGATAGGTGGGTAAAGGACAATGACTAATGAAGGTTGAGGCCAGGAGGGTTACAGGAGTGTAGGATACATAGCAGGGGGAGTTCCCACCTTCATAATTCAGAGAAGCTGATGTTGGTCGGAAGGATCCAGATGGCACAGGCTGTAAAGCAGTCAATGAAATGAAGAACGTTGTGTTGGGCAGTATGCTCAGCAATTGGGTGGTCCAGCTCTTTCTTGGCCACAGTTTGTCAGTAGCCATTCATGCGGACAGAGTGCTTATTGGTTGTCATACCCATGTAGAACACAGCACAGTGGTTGCAAGTTAGTTTATAGATCACATGACTCATTTCACAAGTAGCCCTGCCTTTGAGGGCACAGGTGATGCTTGTGACCAGACAGAAGAGGTGGTGGTGGTTGTGGGATGGTGTATGGGACAGGTCTTGTATCTGGGTTAACACAGTCATGAACCTTTCCTCCACAAGCCTTAGCACCACAAAAGTAGTCCTTTTCAAAGGCCTCACCTTTTGCCCAACTCCCAAATTCAAACATGCAGGACTTGTTAAAGACCTTCTCTTCTTCTCCAGCCACTACAGTGGAAAAACTTTTTGCTAACAACCCTACTAATCAGACTCAAATCAAGATAAATATTGAACCCTGCTTGACACAGTTCACTCCTCCATCCAGCCATGGTCCATCCCCATTGTCTCCTCATCGCATACCATTAACTTTTCAGAATTTCTTAAACTCAAACCTTGCCTCACCATCATTCCCCAAATCCCTCAACATGCAAGGTAATGTTACATCCGCAGGAAGAACTGCATTCCACCATCAAAACTGATCCTGACTTATAATCCTACCTGCTGACAAAGGCACTACCACTGTTGATTTGAACTGCAAGGATTACCTGGCAGAAGGATTCCACCAACTGTCAGATTCATCCACCTACAAACCCTGCCGCAGTGACCTCTTTCCAGAAATCCAGCAGGTCTCCAGTCTCTCCTCCAATAGTTAGGCCCATCCCAGAGCCTCTCTCAAGAGTCCATTTCTCTCCTCACCCCTGTCACTCCCCGCACTATTACCTTCTCTACATGCCTCTTAAGTCCATAAACCTAATCACCCAGGATGCCTCTTGGAGACCAACACCTTTGGCCTAATACCTGCAACCTAAACGCATATATAAAAGATACCAACCATTATCTCCAATGACTCTCCACAGTCCCTGTTGCTTTACCATGTGGTGCTCTGCTCTTCACCATAGACATCACCTCTCTTTACACTAACATCCCTAATGCCCATAGCCTTGCTGCTATTGAACACTAACTTTCCCAATGTCTGATGAAATCCAAACCTACAATGTCCTTCCTAGTTGCCACGACCAACGATATCCTCACCCACAATTACTTTTCCTCTGAAGGCATCGCCTACAAACAAATATGGGGTGCGGCAATGGGCACCTGCATAGCACCATCCTATACCAACTTATTCACGGATCATATAGAGGAATCCTTTCTAACCTCCCAGATATGCAAACCCCTCTTCTGGTTCATATTCTTTGATGTCATCTTCACGATTTGGATCGAGGGCCAGGACACCTTATCCACATTCCTCCAGAACCTCAATACGTACTCCCCCATTCACTCCACCTGGTCCTCCTCAACCAAACAAGCCGCCTTCCTCGGTGTTGACCTCCTTCCTTCGGTAGCTCCATCCATATCAAACCTACCAACTACCAGTGATGCCTCTACATCAACAGCTTCACTCATTCCATACCAAGAAGTCCCTTCCATACAACCTAATCATCACATCTGTAGTGACAAGCAGTCCCTCTCGATATATACCAATGGCCTCACTGAGGCCTTCGCATACCGTAATTACCATGTACCATGTACAAAAACAGATCTCCAGGTGCCTTATCTCACCAGTAACCCTGCACCTCCCAAAGCCCCACTGCCTGGCCATATTCGATCATTCCCCTTATGACTCAGTATCACCCAGGACCGGACCACGTAAATCACATTCTCTGCCAGAGTTTCAGCTACCTCTCATCGTACCCTGAAATGAGGAATGTCCTACCGGCTAACCAAACCATGTGGAAATCCATATTTGACAATATCCTGATTCAGAGCTTAGTTTAACTACTGTTGCACAGTTTGCCTGTCATGAAATAAAATCCATTCATACAACAGGTTGGCTTTAATGCCACAACATTTTAATTTACATAGTAGAGTTTTACTGTCCACACTATCAAAGGCTCTGGTAAGATCATAGAAAACTTCCACAGGATATCTTTCCTTGTCTGGCTCTGCCAGACTTCATTAGTGAGGCCATTTTTGCTTTCTTTGAAAATACTCCTACATAGTAGAAAAACTGAGATGTAGGTAACAAGCTTTACTCATTATGCTGCCTCTGCAGGCAATTTTTTCAACACTTTGAGATCCAGCTACTTAGAAAAATTTTGGGCCCACAAAACAAGCAATCTATGTTGTCATGTAAAACGTTACTGGCATTTTTGTGTTTTATATATCTTAAAGGTTAGTACACACCGTAAAAAAGCTTCGAAGTTTATTTTTCACATTTATTGTAGTTCTTTGATATATTTAAATTTTACAATAATAATGCCCAAAAATAGAATTATCCTTAAAAACATAAGGGTGTGAGACGAGTTCTTGAGCAGATTCACATGTAACACTCTTTTGTGTATGAAAAATTCTGAAATATTCTGGCATGCAGAGAGGTATGTTGTATTCAGGGCAATGCCAGTGTGTTTTGTCAGTGAATGGTCTCGTATTTCCAAACAAATCATGGAATGCTGATACTTCATGATAGTCACCTGAAAAGAAGATGAGATTAAGACAAATAAAACAGAACTAAATTGTAATTACAGCAGCGTTATCTGCAGTAACAATATTGTTGCCAAATAAATCATAGCACATTGCAGCTGAATTTTCTTCAGCCTTTTTCCACTGAGATATTTCTCCCTCTGATGCAGAATTACTGAATCTTCCTCTTGAGCTTTCAAAATTTCTTGCTCACTCTATAAATGTGATCAATTTGTAGCAGAATTACAGCAAACTTCAAAACCTGGTAAGTACACACACAAAACTCATAACAACACAAGCACACTTTTCCTTTGTTGCATTCACTACTGTTTCTGTCAAAGTAAGTCTCGAAATTGACAACAGAAGACAGTACCTGTCAATGGACAGTAAGCTAGACGTCTGTACATTCTTCTCATACAAAATGAGACCACTTTTTGATCAACAAGTGTCTCTGGCGTCCAGAAAACTTGTGACCCAAGTTGTACTCAGGCGCAGTCTTTTGAACACAGTGTTGTCGCATGAGTTACACTAGGGCTTGGTTGCCAAAGTGTTAAGTCTTGAAGGAGCAAAATGCATCAGTAATTTGAGTTGTTTTTCTTTCATCTATTTATATATATAGCCAGATTTTTAACTCTTTCATGAATATTGTTTTTAGTTACTGAGTGCTTAAAAAGTGCTTTTTCATGCCAATGAGCCTGAAAAAGTTCGACAACTGATCATGGAATATTAAATAACTATTTATAAAAAAAAGTGACTGGTGGCAGTTTTATGTATGTACATTAAAAGTGGAATTTCACTGATTCATCTCAGGAGATGAACAACCTACATCAAAAAGTGTCATCTATAGACAAGGCGCAAGAGGAAACTGCTGATAAACTTAAGATTGTGACTGACATGCAGACTCAGATGCAAGAGGATTAGTCAGAAATTTGCACAAATTTAGAAACTATGACAGGTACTATTAATGAGTTGCAATCTTTACACACAGATTTGTGAGAAGTAGTACAGGAGCTGTTGGTAAAACTGAGTAATTCAGATTTGGACATTAAATTCATAAAGAAAGCAAAAGAAAAAAATTGTGCAGGAGGTAGAGTGTATAAATGACAGAGACAAAGTGGGAATGCTAGATAAGGGTATGACACTCACACAGATGACCTACAAGAGCATAAGACTTATGTCAAAGCAGCTGAAGAGGTAGTAAAGGAAAAGGAATTGATTCCTAGGATTGAGCTAGGTTTAAAGGAAGCAGAAGAGAAGTTACAGAGCAATCTAATTAATGTTGCAGATGTCACAAGAGAGAAACCAACAGAAAGCAATCGGGTGCAGTAGGATAGGATGGATGGTGGTAATACTTATCAATCATTTGCTACCGGCCCTTCATACAGAGGAGAAAGGAATTACAAAATGCAACAGGCACTGCCAATGTCAATAATAGTTGCACAAACATATCCAGAGTATAATCTGCTGCATCTGAACTATCTCACAGCAACAATAGACAATACTTATTTTTTTCTACTTTATTAGTGGATGAGAGTCTGCTCCCTTTTTGAACAGAGGGTAATAGAATTAACCACATAGTGTTTATCAGCGCTTTTCGAAATGCCACAACTGGACAGAAGCACAGAAGATCCTGTTCATTGTCGGGTACACAGAGGGTGACATTTTACCGTGAGCAACAGATAAATATGCCATACCTATCAGCAATCTGAACAGGCATTTTTCGACAAATACTGGTCCACAGCCATTCAATAGAGGCTACATCGAGAGGTTTTCAACCCATCTCCATTTATTAGTAAACATGGGGGACTGAGGACGATTTTGAAAAATACTTAAACAAAACGAGGCGTTGCTCAAAACCAGTTTCCCACATGTATTGAAAATACTGAAAAGTTGCCTGCCCATCTACATCAAGGGAAAGCTGATCACTATACCCGAAAATGATACAGCGTGTTTGTTAGCCATACTCAACTCAATTGACCTAATATATGAAGAGAGCCCGTTGCAACCACAAAACATTAATACGCAGTGCACATTTCCACAAAATAGTCAACAGCAGTCACAGTTGACCACCTTATGCCCCGTGCAACAAAAATAACACAAGAAATAATCATCGTAATGGGGGAACCCAAAGTACAAATGAGGTTTCGAAGAAAATCACAAACAGAATTATAACAGACTGGTTTATACTGAACTGAGAAGCTGTGTTGGAAAAAACAAAGGACATTTTCATTTACTGTTAAGCATGTTGCAGTTGTTTACATTTTGTATTTTTTACATTGTTTTGACTTTGCAATCACTTGTTTATACTGTTTTGTGGCAAAATAAATGCATCCTAGCAAAATTTCTGTTTGTTGCTATAATTTTGGACACCGTGTAGATGCACCTGTGGTACTTGACACGGGTGCATTGGAAAATGTAATATCAAAAGGGGTGTTTAAAGAACTGCAAAGATGATGTTTTTATACAAACTTTTACCCGTGCAGAATTGCTGTACTATGACCACAGTTGGAAGCAAGTCAAAAGGAGTTAAATTTCAGGCATTAATACCCACTATCATCAGCAATTTTTCTGGAAGTCGAGAAACTTGTAGTAAACTGTCTTATTGGGATGGGTAGCTCTAGACGATACAAAGCACAGATTGGCGTAGGGCAAAGAAAATGATTCTTTACAATCAATGAACAAAGGTTATCAGAACAATTAATTAAAACCAGCACAACTGAAAACACACTCAAGACTAGTACTGATATCAGATTACTATTCCCATATCCAAACGTCCCATTTCTTGATATACAAAGGGGCGAGGCAGCTGTCTGATGAAGACATGAATCTAGAGACTGTTTGAACCAAGGCAAGTGAATCTGCTTGTTTGTGAGAGGGCCAGAAGGAGGTGTTACAAAAAGTAATACTTCAGTATGTGCAAGTATTTAGAAGCTGCCCAAGGGTAATACAGGGTTACATGTACAAAATAGACATTTCCCCTCATGAGACATTCTGCTTTTCTTCATTTCCAATTTCTTGGACAAAAAGAGAAGCCGCCAGAAAAGAAATTGAAAGGATGATAAACGGGAAGATCGTACAACCCCCCTCCCATTCCCATTTTGTAGACCTATTTTAGCTATCACCAAGCCCGATGGTAATGTTAGGCTTGTGCCTGATGCCCGAAGTATAAACAAAATCATTGTTCCAGTCAGGACACGCTCTGACAACATTGATGAACAATTACTGGAATTTCACAATGTTTAATACCTCGTGACAATTGATTTAAAAGATTCCTATTGGCAAATATCATTACATGAGGATAGTAGGAAGTACACAGCATTTGTATGCGAATGTGTGTAAATGGTGGCTTTTGTACACTGGGCCATTTGTGGTTTCTAAAATTCCACATCCAGGAGCATGTAGATTAGCCTGCCCCAAAAGTGGAAAGAACAAGGATCCAAGAGAATTTGTACACTAAAAGGATTGGACAAAAGTCAAACTTCATTTGAACTACTGTACATGAACAAATGAAATACTGTACTTCAATATAATAGGTACATAACATTTTTTTATTTAGTTTTAAGAGACAAATTTCATTTTTTTATTTATATGTGCTTAAATGGAAGCAAGGTAAGTTACATAATTTAAGATTTAGTTTAAAGTCAAAAGGCTATATGAAGCCTGAAAATCAAACATGATCACAGTGATGCCAATTCATTCTACAATATGTAAATTTTGCAAATACAATGTGATAAAGCAACTGAGGTGTAAATACATGAAGTAGATTTACAAGAGGGACAGGATCTGCAGGCGTAGTAGGAGCTAACACACAGATCAGCAACCTCAGCACATGCACAGAAATAGTTCAGTCCAACATGCCACTTTCCATGCCAACTTGGCATCTAGCTGCAAAAGAAGTTATATTCTGAAGATTTTAATGCAAGTTAATTACTATTAAAATGAAGGAATCTGCCCTATAAGGATAAAACTAATACAGTAAGGAGGTTTAAATTAAAACAAAGGAAAATTTTCAGAGGAAGAAAGAATCACTAACTACAGAAACCTATCTACACACTACACCAATATTTACAGTATACACAAATTTATGTGGTAGTTACATACACAATGAATAAAACACCATATAAAGTATCTACATACAGCAAAAGAAAGACTAATTGTAGGAGTATGGTTACATTCTGAACAAACCACAAAAGACAGTGAGGTTGTGCCTGTCTAAAACAACACCTATTAAGTGCAGGAGTAGTATGCATATGGCAGGACTGAAAAAGATAAGTCGAAACAACGGACATGCTCTGAATATTTGCGCTCTTATAAAAGAAGGATTGACTTTGAGAATTAAGAAAATAGTTGATGAATTTACACATCCATGTACTTAAAGTAAATAGATATGTGTGTGAGGAGAAAAATAATAATTATAAATTATAGAGTGCAACACTCAGTCATCCTTTTTAGATTTTATTATGCAAATCCAGATTTCGGCTAGTAGCTAGCCATTCTCAATGCATGTAAGTCCCTGTCGTTTGGGTGTCACTCACTGTTTGGAACTGAGAATGGCTAGCTACTAGCCAAAATCAGGATTTGCATAATAAAATCTAAAAAGGACGACTGATTTCTGCACTCTATAATTTATAAATCACATACAGTCGATGAGTGCATCCACTTTCTGAATGGAAGGTAACCTGATGAAAAATAATATGTGAGTTAGGCAAGGAGCAACTACATTCTTAGTTTATAAGTTGTTATTAAGTTTCTTTTACAGGTAACAATGCAAGGACATGCCCTGGTAAAGGCAGAAAGGAGAATTTGGGTAGCTAGTACCAAAGAAAATGGGTCACACCACAATATGAGAAATTATACGTACATAAACATGTGTATGAATGTGACACTGTGAATGAGTATGTGTATATGAAGAGATTACAGTATGCACAATGTTGCTAAGAGAAGTTTAGGTCTAGTACTACCAAGACAAAAAGCAGTAAGAGCGATATTAAACGTGCAAGCTACTGACATGAGTGCCAAATAGGAGTGTTCATGACGCATTTACATGGGATCACGACTTATCTGAACATTCTTCTACAATATTTTCTCGGCAAAACTTACGTAGTGACATATTTAAGTATATTACATACATAAGAATGGTATCATAAGTTAGGTATGCTGAATTATGCTCACTACAGGTACTTTCAGACAAGTAAGACTGATAACTTACATGAAACAGCACTGTAAGAATTCTGCAATTAGTTTATCAATCACTAAGTAAGTAAGTAAAGCAGATGGAACCTTGGGACACACTGTCTACTGCAAGCCAACACAAACAGATCTATATCTACAAGCCACAAGCTGCACAATGTGGTAATGCATCACTTACGTTAGTTCATGGAGTATATGTGGTATCTGATACTGAAAACCTATCGAGTGAAATACATCATTTGTAGACAGTGTTCTGACAACGTTTATTATGAGAGACAGGTAAGTAATGCATTCAGGCCCAGACGAGTTCAGTCTATGCTGCAGAATGAAGATATGAAGACACCCATCACTTTCACCTTTCTGCCGTATTTTGGTGCCATGTTGTCAAGAATCGGAAGAGTTCTCAGAAGATTTGGTATTAAGTGTGTTTTTTAACCATCTGCAAAACTGAGAAACCTGTTGGGTTCAGTTAAGGATGATCTTGGCCTGAAGAAATGTGGTACGTACAAGATTCCTTGTCAATGTGTCAATGTGGGGCAGCACATATAGGCCAGACATGTCACAGAATACAGGAACGCTGCAATGTGCAATGAACATAAGTGTCATACATGCCTTCGCCAACCAGAAAAGTCAGCAATTGTGGAGCACTTTATGAATATAGGACATTGCGTGATTTATGAAAAGACAGAAGTTGTATCCCCAGTATCATCTTCCTGGGATTGCGTCATTAAGGAAGTAATACATATCTGTACAGCCGGTAATCTCATCAATAGGAATGCGGGATTTCAACTGAGCACAGCCTGGAAGCCTGCACTGGCTGCTATTAAATCACGAGATGAAAATCAAGATTTTTCGGTAACAGACCCATCATGCTTTCCCCATGAACCATGGACCTTGCCGTTGGTGGGGAGGCTTGTGTGCCTCAGCGATACAGATGGCCGTACCATAGGTGCAACCACAACGGAGGGGTATCTGTTGAGAGGCCAGACAAATGTGTGGTTCCTGAAGAGGGGCAGCAGCCTTTTCGGTAGTTGCAGGGGCAACAGTCTTGATGATTGACTGACCTGGCCTTGTAACATTAACCAAAACGGCCTTGCTGTGCTGGTACTGCGAACAGCTGAAAGCAAGGGGAAACTACAGCCGTAATTTTTCCCGAGGGCATACAGCTTTACTGTCTGGTTAAATGATGATGGCGTCCTCTTGGGTAAAATATTGCGGAGGTAAAATAGTCCCCCATTCGGATCTCCGGGCGGGGACTACTCAGGAGGACGTCGTTATCAGGAAAAAGAAAACTGGCATTCTACGGATGGGAGCGTGAAATGTAAGCTACTACAAACAGCATAGTGAACACATTATTGTGGCCAAGATAGACACAAAGCCCACGCCTACTACAGTAGTACAAGTTTATATGCCAACTAGCCAGTTTGGTAGACAAAGTGTTAAGTCTTTAAGGAGCATGATGCATTTGTAATTTGAGTTGCTTTCCTTATATTTGTTTTTATATATCAGTGTTAGTAGCAGATTTTTAATTCTTTCACGATAATTGTTTTTAGTTGCTGGGTGCTTCAAAAGTTTGTTCAAGATAGAAGGGGACAGAAGGTGTCCTATCAAAACAGCACAAAGGTGTTATACTCTATTGCTTACAAACATTCTGATTTGCCCCAACTAAATCCATTTTGGTCACTATAACAAAATCAAAATAACTAATGAACAAACAGCAAATGGACTCTCCATTAAATCAAAAGATGATCATCAAAGCAGAAATTTAACAAAGAAACAATCGCAGATATAGTACATCTGCGTAACTTGTATATCACATGTAAATCGAAAGTATTTTTATGGCATACAATGTGGTAATACTGGAAGCAGATTCAGGGAAGACAGTCAAAAAATAATTTTGCAAATGATGTTAAACAATTGAACCACTGAAACAGACTTATCACTATAAACGATGTGTCATCAACAGTCAGCGAAAGATATATCTTGGACTTAATATGTGAGCAAAATCTTGTGAATCACATGCAAAGAGAGGGAAATTAAGCTAAGATTCAAGAACTAAGAGAAAAAACAAGCATGTATCATGTGATCGAAGTACATCTAAGGGTCAGGGAGATCTTCTCAGCCATAAAAAACAGTTACATAAGCTACAGTGAAATGGCATTTCATAGCTGTTTAGTGGTGCAAAAATGGTTGCGGTTATAGACACGTAACCACATTTTGCAAGACAGAGAAGCAAATTTGTGCACATTGTGCTGAAGCTAATCAGTTAAAAAATCTGTCCCAACATTAAAAGGTCACTAAAAAGTATACCTTGTGCAGTCAAGGAAAAAGAGATGTCTGAAGTATGGAAATGAATATTGTATTTACAAGCTGCAAAGAGAAATCACAAAAATTGACTATGGTCAGTACCCCATTAACAGTAAGTTTAACTGGACAATGATCAATTATGCATGAAATATATTCAAAGTTGCAAATATGGACAACCATTAGTTGTGTAATGGAATGACGACAATGAAAATTTGTACCAGATTTGGACACGAACCCAGATTTCCTGTTTATGGGATGCGGTCACCTCCCTATTAGGCTATCCGAGTACGCTTCATGGCCACACCGAAATTTCAATATATTATCAATCATGTGCCTACAGCCTGCACACCTACATTCCTTACTAACATTTCCTTACAAGAGAGGCATTTTAAATGAAAGTTGCTTGCCTGGCATCAGCAGATAAACATGGTACTGCAGTGCCTGTGTTGTTCAGAAATATGATGCACTGCTGCTTCAAACATGCATGCATTGTCAAAATCCTGAGCTGGTGCTGGAGGGCCATGCACATATTGCTCCAAACATCTCAACTGGGAGAGATCAGGCGACCTTGATGCCTAACATAGGGGTTTGCAAGCAAGAAGACAAGCAGTAGAAACTCTTGCTGGTTACGGGTAGGCATTACCGGCTGAAATGTAAGCCCAGGATGGCTTGCCAAGGAGGGCAACAAAACAGGGCATAGAATATCATCAACGTACCACAGTGCTGTAAGCGTGCTGTAGATGACAACCAAAGGAGTTCTTCTATGAAATGAAATGGCACCCCAGGAAATCACTCCTGGTTGTCAGGCCGTATGGCAGGTGACAGGCAGTTTGGCAAGCCACTGTTGTCCAGGGCATCTCCAGACATGTCTTTGCTCGTGATTGGGGCTCAATTCGAAATGGGACTCATCACTGAAGGCAATTCTACTCCAGTCAATGAGATTCCAGGCACAGGGCTGGAGACGCCCTGGACAATGATGGGATAGCAATGTGACTGTTACCCATCATATGGCCCGACAGTCAGAACTAATGGTCTGGGGTGCCATTTCATTTCATAGCAGGACACCTTTGGTTGGCATCTGTGGCACCCTTACAGCACAGCAGTACTTTGATGACATTCTATGCTCCGTTTTGATTGCCCTTCATGGCCAGTCATCCTTGGCTTACATTTCAACAAGATAATGCCTCCTCTCCAACAGTGAAAGTTTCTACTGCTTGTCTTCGTGCTTGCCAAACCGTATCTTGACTGGCAAAGTCACCAGATCACTGTCCAATTGAGAAAGTTTGGAGCATTATGGGCTGGGCCTTCCAAACGGCTTGAGCTTTTCACTATCTAACACATCATTTGGATGGAGTTTGGCTTGAAATCCCTCAGGAGGATCGCCAACAACTCTATCAGTCAATGTCAAACCCAATAACTGCTTGTATAATGGTTAGAGATGGACCAATGCATTACTGACTTGCCATTTTGTGAAGCTCTTCCTCTTCAACAAATTTTTCTGAAATTGTAACCTTTTGTTTGTCTCTACATGTACATCACATCTACTGATTTCAGTCCCATTTGGATAATTCCTTCAAGGTATATCCTTTTTTTATCTTAGAGTGTATTTGCTAATGAAATTCTTCATAAATAAAGCTGAGAATTCTGTGTAAATGTATGTTTTTATGGGATCATTGGACATAGCTCAAACTTAGTATTTATCCATTTCATTACTTTCTGACTCCAACTATGTATACTTTTTCTGTGCATATTTTGATTTTTTGGGGAGAAAACATGCATAATGCCTCTACAAGGCATTTTTAATTTATTTATGCATACAATATAGACTATTTTTAGTTTAAACTCATATTTTAATGATTTTGAGCAGCCACCTCAGTTTTTCGATTTTTATGATCCTTATTTCTGCTTCAGGAATGAGGAGTGAAGAAAAAAGTGGGGGAATAATAGGAATTGAAATTTAAGTTTCTCACAATAGGACGACTTTCTCAGAATTTTACCATCAGCTCTTTGCAGAGAACTTGTCCACAACAACCACTGGCAAGCCTTCGGTCTTGCAACAATGAAAATTTGGCCTTTAAAGAGAGGTACTGCAGCTGATGCAGAGCAGTTTTGTGGAAAATGAACAAATTTCATTAGCAGTTTTGATCCTTCTAAAACTGATATCGTTCCCTATAATGACCTTGCTCTGTGTGTGTGTGTGTGTGTGTGTGTGTGTGTGTGTGTGTGTGTGTGTGTGTGTGTGTGAGAGAGAGAGAGAGAGAGAGAGAGAGACGCTTGTAAGTTTGTGTAATTCCATTTACGTGTGTTAATGTGCTTCTAATATGCCTCCAATCAAAAGTTCCAGAAGAGTACTCCTTGCACAGTGGTTAAAAAGAAAGGATTTTATTAGATCAGACGGAGATGATGTACGCTATGATTGTTGTAGTAATAAATATACTATTCTTTTTCAGAAAATTTTCTATGGCATTTTTTCTTTGCAAAACATTATAAAATTTATTTTAAACAATTAGTTAAAATGAATGCCATTTTTAAAAAATCATATCCATATAACTGAAAGAGCTTTCATCATTTCAGATGAAATGTTCTAAAAAATTTCATGTCGAACAGCATGTCGCATCTGCATCATGTACTGCAAGAATGTGAGACACAAAAGAATCTTTAACACACAAAATCTAGTCATTTATTACTGTTCACATAACTAAAGCACTGCAAAATAATTTTTACATGGCTTTATGTGATCCATTTGTAAGAGCAAAAATACCATTTGAGAAACTCAGAAATCCAATTCTTAAGGGCTTTTTGGAGACGTATACATCAGAACATGTCCGTGATCCCTCGGCACTGAGGAAAAATTATGTTCCCAAATTTTATAAGCATAAGCTTTTGTACTGTATATGCCAAAATATATGAAAACTATTTTTACACACAATTGATCCTACAGGGCACTATGTTGCTAACCTAGCTGAACAAAAATTAACTGAGAATGGGCCTGGTCAACGCCATCTAGTGTGCTGTAAAGTCCTGCGACATGCAAATAATTCCACAACTGCTACCATCTTTGATGCTGAATTGTGTTAAGTTTTAATTAGAAATTGTAACTGAATAACATTTCAAATAATTCTTTTATTCACATTTAAGTGTCTACTTTTATAAACCATTTTCTGAGAAAATGCTTTTTATATTTTAGGTCTTCTGTAATCATATAACCTAAATAAAAGCAGAGTTGTTTTCCTGTTAAGTGATGCTGCTCTCTACATGCTGAAGAAGACCAGTAATGCAGTTAAAATATTCTACCCAAATGCAAAACACATTACGTCTTGTCTGTGGACCCAATCAGGTTGCAGAAGCAATTATGATAATGACAATAATTTGATATCCTCAATTAAAAGGTATGTGTAAAAATTTAGGGATATATAATATTGAATGGTGCCAAAGCTGTAAAACAAATCAGTCATTTTAAATGTTATTTTGAAGTCCCTGTACAGGTAGCTGCTTATAAAAAGAGCCTACCTGAGCTACTGTTACCCTCTCAGCCCATCCTTACCTCCAGATGGGGTAGTTGGTTGAAAACTGCAGTTTTTTACTCTGTCACTTCTGATGTCATTAAATCAGTATGAAATAAAATTGGTACATAGTTAATTGCAACAAAATTGATACTTCAATATTCTACAGTAAATATTTCTTTCATTTTAGGCAATAAATAGTTTCTCGGCAGATGTTGGTGTATGTATTAGAGATACACAAGCAGCATTTAAATGCAAAAATGTGCAACATGATTTAATTAACATTAAGGCATACGTCCCTAAATTTCCCTCTACAATAACAAAATTAGAAGTTAGGTGTCTGCCACTGGTAGACTCAATGTCAATTTGTGAGGAATTACATAGATAGCTCAGTCGTGCCCAAGGGAAAGTGTGAGTAGATGCAAAGAACAAATTGGACTGTGTTATAAACAAGAACCCAGACTACAGATTCTTTTGTTCAGTGAAGAAGGTATTTTGTTGTGAAAGCATGAATGAAGAACTTGACCAACAAATATGTTCATTCAAATTTGCACCTGTAACTTCTTGTTGTGTAGAGAGGTATATTGTGCCTACAGAAATGTTTTGGCTGATAAGCACAGGAACTTAGCAGAAAATAATTTTAAAATGTTGTTAGTCATTAACTGTGCAAAAAGGGGAGTGAACTAATAAGTTAGGAACGACAATAACAGTGCATATTTTGATGTATTTTTCACCTGATATTGCATGTACTGTAATTCGATAGTGCATGCATATGTATTTTTTTGGGATTTTATGGTGCATAGAATTCTTGTCTTCAGTCATAAACAATTCATCACAATTTGAGAACAACAGTGATGTCCATACCTACAATACTAGAGGGAAAAATGACTTTTTTTAGCCATTATTAAAGATGTCTATGGCCCAGAATGGAGTTTAATGTAAAGCAACAAAAATTGTTGATCATTTGTCCAATACCATAAAATGTCTGGCAGATAGCAAAAGATGTTTTAAATACAATTTAGAACCATTTCTCTTTCACAACACCTTATATTTCACGGAGGAATTTTTACTTAAAAACTAGTAGTCTTCTAAAAAAAGGACTAGTTTTTAAGTGTATTTGCATGAATAGGACTAAAAAATTATATGTTCATTAATAATACATTAATCAAGAATACATATCATGTAAACTGACTTGTTCCATATCAGTGTGGTAAAAGAATCATTCAAATGATAGGACAAGTAAGTAACTAATCAGTCTATTGTTGTACAACTCAGTGAAAATTAAATACACTCATAGAAATTGAGTCAATAATTGAATCACTGAGTACTAAATACTCTCATTTATTGAAGGGGTATCTAGCAGACTACTAAAGCACTGTACTGCATATATAAGCCCAGTAATTACCAAAGCTGGAATTTTTCCTTTAGCAATGGTCAGTTTCCTGAACGATTAAAGCACTCAGCGTTAAGATCACTTTATACAAAAGGAGAAAGGTATAATGTTGAAAATTTTACACCAATTTTTGGGCCACTTGGATTTTATAAAGTTATTGAAAATGCTGAAAAATAGATTTCAGTTCACATAATTTGATGTTAAATGTACAGTTTGGTTTTAGAAGTGTTTTAATAACTGAAAATGCTGTATTCTCTTTCCTCCGTGAGGCATGGATGGATTCAACAAAAAGTTGCAGACACTGGATATCTTCTTTGATTCAAGTAAGACACTTAATTGTGTTGATCACAAAACATTAATCCAGAAGTTGCTACAGGAAGAAAGAGCTCTCGTAAGCACAGACAGCACAGGAGAGGGAGAATGAGTGTGATATGTGCTATGAGAGGCGGGAATTCTGACAGTGACTATCAAGGGTGCAGTGGAAGGGCAGAGTTAAATGGGATTTTATTTGTTGATTGTACAGCATGCATCAGGGTGGTAGGTGGGGGTGGGGGATTGGTTTAAATCACAAGGCAGGCTACTGTATTAGCGAGATTGGTGGGTTGCGGGTGGGGGAGTGAGGATTATGAAATAAGAGGAGTAGCTCACAACTGGTTCCTCTCATACTTCAAGAACAGAGAATGAAAGGTCATTCTCTGCAGTAATGACATGGAGTCTGAATGTGCCATGGTTAGCTGGGGTTGCCCTAGGGGTCGGTCTCGTATTGTAGTGCTTCGAGAATTTACAAGTAAATTCTGGAACCACTCGACCTACTGCCACCTTGAACATGCGATATTTTAAAGATAAGTGTGAGAGAGAGCCTATTTACTGCGCAACACATGTCTGTGTGTGCAGGATTGACGTTTATCGTGGGAAAACACGAGCACGAGCAGCGTCAGATGAGCAGCACCAACAAGTGTTTGCTGCAAGCGTCACAGGCGCTGTAAGAGAAGACACGGAGTAATTAAATGCTACTCTTTATATCTTAGCTCTGAACGAAGCAAGACACAGGGGAGTCTATAAATTATTTGGTTGTTAAAACCAGGCAATTGTGATTATGTTTAATTGTATCTAACAGGTGTCGTCGTAGTTGACTTTCAAGAATTTGTATGTTTATGTGAAACTTGTGGAGATGAAAATATACCTGAACTGAACTGAAAGTATGAGGGTACTAAGTTATTTCTAGTGAGAAAGAGAGTATTTTTTAGTTCTTCTAGGCAGCATTATTTGTTTGGAGAAGAAGTTGTGGAGATCAACGCAGCCGCATATCCAGAGAAGAGGATCGGCTAAAAGTTCCAAGTAAGTCAACTGTAGAAAGAGAAGTGTGAAGTTCGCAATCCAGCTTTGCACCGCTTCTCTTGTCACCGAAACCGTTAGATTATCATATCTTCTAACATGACAAGCGATTCCACAATATCTGTTCGCTAATGGCACTAGCTTAGTAGTGAAAGATGTTGACTGCAACACAGGGAATGTATCAAATAATGTAGCTGAAGACATTTCACGGCTTCTAGAAAATAAATTGATGCTTAATCACAGTAAGACTCTGTTTTTACAGTTTCTAACACACAACTAAACTAAAACTGACATTTTGATTACACAGATGAGTGATTCTGACATTTTGATTACACAGATTAGTGAGTCTGAACATTCATGATTCTTAGGTGTTCATACAGATGCTGAGTTGTAATGGAAAGCCAACATTCAGGACCTTGTCCAACAAATTGAATGCCACAACATTTCCCATTAGAACAATATCTGCAAGAAATGATAGTACAGCATGAAAATTAGTCTATTTTCGCTTATTTTTGTTTTATTATGACATACAACATTACATCCTGTTGTAACTCTTCTTATTAACTAAGGATATTTTTGGCTCAGAAACAGGCAGTTCGAGTGATATCTGGTGTAAGTTTGCAAATCTCTTGTCGGCGCCCCTGTTCAGTTGTGTGGGAACTCAACAGCGGCCTCTCAATCCATGTTTTCTTTAATGTTGTTTGTTGTTAACAATATGAGTTTATTCCCAAGAATTAGCAGCTTTCACTTAGTTAATACTATGTTGAAATCTGATCCGCATTTGGATAACTCTTCCTTGATTCTTGTACACGAAGATGTACGGTATTCTGTTTCTATTTTCAATAAGATACCACAAGAAATAAAAATCTTAGCAATAATTCACCGATTTTTACATCTGAACTGAAGAATATCCTCTTGGTTCACTTTTTCTACTCAGCTGCTGCTAGTACAGCAGTTATGCCAAGAGTTCTTACCAGAGCAATGTCAGGTGAATAAGAGCACTGCCACAACTGCCTCACAGTCTGTGTGTCATACCCTGAAAATCTACACGGGATAAAAAAAAAAGCATAACTAATATTCGTGCATGTGGGATCACTGGTGCAACTGAACATGTCATGCAAGAGTGTTCTGCTCATGAAGACTTGTCGACTTATACCACATACAATGAAACACCAAGGGAAATTGTCAGGGATAAAGACAAATGGCAACAGGTGAGCAACACAGTGACATAGCTAGTAAGGAGCTTAAAAATATTAAATGAGTCTGAATTCTTTCTCAGCTGATAAAAATTGCTGAAGCAAACAGAAAAAGGTAACTCAATGATCAAGGAGTTCCAGTATTATTTTCTCACATCTTCTAATACATAACCTCAGACTGGAAAAAAAGTGTAACTTCTTGCTCTGTTCAATGCAATCATCCTGAAATATAGCTACGTTTTTATATTGGCCCGTCAATTTTCAGATTTTGTTACTTACTTTGGTGTGTTAACTTGGGCTGGCTGTCTCACTGGAACAGGCGTCGAGAAAGAACGAGGAGGTTTAAGAGGATAAGAATTGCTCTCACACCAGCCCACAGGGAAAATGTCCAGAGAATCAATATTGACTACGTATTGACGAGATCTGTAAAAGAAAGTTTCATACGTATGCCAGAATGCATTGTCAAAAAAGATGAACAATTTGGAATAAACATGAATTTTGTAAAATTAATAAGTGTGTTACAGTGCCAAATGTAACACTTGTGTGTGTTGCAATTTGTATCAGAAATTTATCAGACAATGAATTTTAGTGACATGTATGTACTCGAGTACATGTCGACTCTGCATACAGAACAAAGAAAGTGAATGGTGAGATATGGGGATGAAACAAGAACTCACTGTAGAATGAGATGGCGGAATGGTTAAGACCTTGGATACTCATTTATAAGAAGTGAGGTTTACATCCTAATTAATGTTTCCTATGGTTTGTTTAATTTACTTGAGGTGAATGCTATGATGGTTCTCTTAATGGCATGGAGGCCATGGAGGATTTCTTTACTTGCACTTCACTTCCCCAAATGAAGGGCAGGAATGTAGCTTAAGCTTTAAGATCCCATTATTGATTATGTCACTAGAGGCAGACCACACACTTGTACAGAATAAAGACAGGTAAGGAAATTCATAATGTCGCTTTGAATACGCCTTAACTGATTTAAGAAAACTGCTTAGAACTAACGTGGATGGCTGGACATGGCTTTGACCTCACTGTTCTTGCAAGTCCAGTACTTAACCACTATGCCACCTTACTCAGTTTTTATGAGTTAGTGATTCATCTCAAATTATGTTGACAATATCACCTTTCCTTACTTTTTAACAATACATTAGATACAGTATAAGTATGCCATACCATTTACGTATCTACACAATTGCAATGAGCAAAAAATTAATGTAATTCACCTAGTACAGCAGAACACAGAATAGAAACACTCGATAAATAAAAAACTTTTGCTAGAATGCTATTAGAGACTCTGTTATGTTATCATACTTTCTATTCAGTACTACTATTACTACGAGTTCAGTATTAATGAAAGATGCATTAGAATCGCAGCAGGTAACAACTGATGAAGAGAGAGATTACCTCTCTCGAGGTTCTGATTCGAGACGTATCCACAATAGATGCTGAGTGATGTTTGCAATAGTTGCAGCACAAACACGATCAGGATTATTTGGGTCAACAGCTTCCAAGGCTGCACCTTGACAAAATCCCATTTCAGAAGCAGAACGGCGTGGTGGAAAAAGTGCTGTGGGAGCAGTCTCGACACCAGGCATCTTTGACAAATAATTAACCCATGAAAAAGCCTCTCCATCATTGCTCTGCCATCCCCGCGGAGGTGACAGAGTTATTCCATTCTCTTCACACCAACCTGCACAGACAAAGATGTAGATGTAGCTGAAAGATCTAACAACTGTGTTAAAGAAGGGCAGAATACAATTCCTATCGAAGCAGGGACTAGAGACATTAGGACTTTGCTACATATTCATGATTATAGGACAACTATACTAAAATCTTTCTTAAAGGACATCATAGCCACCGTTGAATGTATAAAATATTTATTGTTACTATTGCAATTTCGGCCTTATGGCCATTTTCAAGTAAACTGCAAAAGTTACATTCTGTCAGAATATAAAACTATCTGACAGAATGTCAAATGAGTACATGTCGTCGTCAAAATGCAGCTTTTTGAATGTGAGAGTCCCACAAGATCTGATGAGTATGACACTTATTACATAGTAATATGTTGTTAAATATATACTGAACTGTCGATGTTACCATCGTTCTAATAATCTATCACAAATACAAGTTCAGGAGCACCTGTACTCATCAGATCTTGTGGGACTCTCACATTCAAAAGGCTACATTTCAACGAGATGTACTCATGTCAGGTAGTTTTATATTCTGACAGAATGTAACTTTTGCAGTTTACTTGAAAATGGCCATAAGGCCGAAATTGCAATAGTCATCATCATCATCATCATTTAAGACCGATTATGCCTTTCAGCGTTCAGTCTGGAGCATAGCCCCCCTTATACAGTTCCTCCATGATCCCCTATTCAGTGCTAACATTGGTGCCTCTTCTGATGTTAAACCTATTACTTCAAAATCATTCTTAACCGAATCCAGGTACCTTCTCCTCGGTCTGCCCCGACTCCTCCTACTCTCTACTGCTGAATCCATTAGTCTCTTGGGTAACCTTGCTTCTCCCATGCGTGTAACATGACCCCACCATCTAAGCCTGTTCGCCCTGACTGCTACATCTATAAAGTTCATTCCCAGTTTTTCTTTGATTTCCTCATTGTGGACACCCTCCTGCCATTGTTCCCATCTACTAGTACCTGCAATCATCCTAGCTACTTTCATATCCGTAACCTCAACCTTGTTGATAAGGTAACCTGAATCCACCCAGCTTTCGCTCCCATACAACAAAGTTGGTCGAAAGATCGAACGGTGCACAGATAACTTAGTCTTGCTACTGACTTCCTTCTTGCAGAAGAGAGTAGATCGTAGCTGAGCACTCACTGCATTAGCTTTGCTACACCTCGCTTCCAGTTCTTTCACTATGTTGCCATCCTGTGAGAATATGCATCCCAAGTACTTGAAACCGTCCACCTGTTCTAACTTTGTTCCTCCTATTTGGCACTCAATCCATTTATATTTCTTTCCCACTGACATTACTTTCGTTTTGGAGATGCTAATCTTCATACCATAGTCCTTACATTTCTGATCTAGCTCTGAAATATTACTTTGCAAACTTTCAATCGAATCTGCCATCACAACTAAGTCATCCGCATATGCAAGACTGCTTATTTTGTGTTCACATATCTTAATCTCACCCAGCCAGTCTATTGTTTTCAACATATGATCCATAAATAATATGAACAACAGTGGAGACAGGTTGCAGCCTTGTCTTACTCCTGAAACTACTCTGAACCATGAACTCAATTTACCGTCAACTCTAACTGCTGCCTGACTATCCATGTATAGTAACAATAAATATTTTATACAGTCAACGGCGACTATGATGTCCTTTAAGAAATATTATATGACTGTGAATCGCAACCGTGAGAAGTTAATCATATACCAAAATCAATCTGTGACTACGTGGTAAAAAATTCAGCAATGAAAACAAGCTCTATAGCACATATTAAGTATTGTGAAACTGTAGGTGAACACCTACCATTTTCGAGACACAATACAACATGAAACCACAGTGCTTGTCAGTTTAACCTTCAGTGGGTGAGGCTGTGCAGACATAGAAACTGAAAGTCAGTCTACACAATGTAGCAGTAATAGTTGGCGCAAGCCACCACTACTGCAACTGTGCCAATTGCAGTAATAATTTGTTGCAGCATTTCACCATCGTGGTCAGCCTCTGCACTTTGGTACAAACACCTGGTGCGCAAGCACTGGTGTTACTGAAATCCAGGACACCACTTAGTATCGCTACAAGGGAGCTACAAGATTCTGGAGCATCTGCATGTCAACACACCTAACCTTGTGACATATAAGTACTGGCTGCTCAGCCGGCAAATTCCACTGAATCGGCAACTGCTGCGAAGCAGGCGATCCCCTTGTGGCCCGGAGAAGAATCGTCACTCTCTGTCGTCCAATGGTGCAAGTCGTCACTGCCTGTCACCCACAGGACTGTCCATCATATAGTCTGGCATCAGCGCTGAAGGGCAGAGGGTCGAACTCTGTCCCTTCTAACCACCGACCCGTTTAGTGTCCACTGTTGCCGGATGCTACTAGTCAGACATCAAGGGCCAGTGTTCACACTTCAGACATGCCCTGAATGTGGCACAGCCATACTGGTCTGTAATGTCAGCAACGGAGGCAGCTCCATCACCACCCAGGAATGCCTACCTCACATAGTTGCTCCATTCTCAGGCCAGGCTGAGGTGTCACTGGCATCCTTAATAACAGTGTCCCAGAAACCAGAAGTGTGCAGCTGGATCTCTGTGTTGTTACATTCCTTACGAGATTGATACTGAGGCAACATTCTGGAATCATAGATTTGACTGGATGCTTTATGCATGTGTGGTGCTGCTTACTCT
This sequence comes from Schistocerca cancellata, assembly GCF_023864275.1. Lineage (NCBI taxonomy): Eukaryota > Metazoa > Arthropoda > Insecta > Orthoptera > Acrididae > Schistocerca > Schistocerca cancellata. The sequence goes on along the minus strand of NC_064631.1, from coordinate 283,474,048 downwards.
CTGTTACACAGTACTAATGACCTGACCGCAAGGAAACGAGGGTCCATCATAGACAGCCACCTTGCACAAACTGAGAATATCCATTACATATTTTGAAAGGTGTCCCAAATAGCCCTTTACACTGTGCTTCTTTGGAATATGACCAAAATAGTATCTTATGTACAACAAAAAAGCTGTAGACTTGAATGTCACCTCATTATTCTCATCATTCACCTAAATCATAATTGGGCCTTAGTGATCTGTCTCTCACAATACCCTTTCTGCCAAAAGGTAAACCAAGGTCAGCTAACTCAGTTGACAAACTTTCAGAATCTGGGATAATTTTGGGTCCTATGACTTATGATACAAAGTATCCCCTGACAGTGAGCAAGATGGTGACAACAATTAGTCAGAAGATACAAAAACAGTGTAAACTGGCTTCCTATAAATAGCGTGTCCCAAGGTATTACCACCCTTCCTCCAAACCCATACATCCAGACAGGAAATGTAGGTGCCCTTTTCCATCTTCATAATATAGCAAATATTTTAGCAGACTGAAATGAGATGCTGTTGGGTAATGTGTCACTACTGATATCGTCTGGTGCTGGTCATCTATGGTTGCTTATTGTGAGTGTTGTCTTTCTGCAGATGTTGTCTTTTGGTTTCTGTGGTGGAACAGGTCTACACACTGACAGATTAAATTGCCATGCACAGTGATCTCTCATTATATTTGCATCTTCAAAATGATATAGGGATCACTTACTGATATATCAGCTGTTCCTGAAGACATTAGCCTGCTGCAGCTTCACAATATGTGGTAATATATGTCCCATTTTCCTTCAGAGTTGCACAGTTGTTGTCTAAATTCAGTTCCCATAATAAAACTTCACGAGATCATGCAGTACCTCACCAATAACTCGTGTTGTTAGGATAATATCTAGACAGCAGCGGACACAGTTCATCATACCCTCCAGCTCCATCTTCGTGTTGAGGAAAGTCTGATGATCACTTGATATGCAATAGGTGCTGCAAATAGGTATTGTCAAAGATTTCCAGTTAAACATTCTAGAGTAATGAAGCTCACAAATTACAGAATCATGATCCTCAGATAAATAATTATTTGTTGAAGACTGTGAAACTACTAAAAAATATTTTTTTTAAAAAATCTTTTTTAAACTCAGGAGATACAAAGGACTACACTTATTAATAAAAAACAATGGAGCAACCTGACTTTGTAATTAATTCATCAGTGTTGTTCAAGAGATTTATTCTTTATTATTCACGTCAGAAGGATCTCTGATATGTGTATGTTTGTAACGGTTATTTTTACAACAAGCAAGAAGCCTGTCATTGGTGGAGAGGTAGAGGGGAAGTTTTCGATAGCATGTTTCTAAAGCAACTAAAGAGTACTTATAATGTTAAATTTAATAGCAATAAAGAAGGAAAGATACAGATTGATCTAAAATTGTAAATACGAATTGTACATTATTTTCTGAGCCAACCAATGATAAATATATTAAAGAAACAGGAGGCTAAGAAACCAACCAATGGGAGCATCTCTTGGTGGACACAGGCTTCAAGGAAGAGACACTATGGTTGTTGCAACCAAGGGAACTGCTGAGGAGATGCAGTTGGAATGTTGATAGTGACAGTTGCACGTTATCAGGCAAGTGAGCTGGGGTGGCAGCTGACACTTCAGAGGGCTGCCACCAAAACCCTCAGTCTCCGACAAAGTGGTCCAGTATGATTTCCTCAGCCACCACTGTCAGTGAAAAGTCAACTGCTAGGTTGGGACACTCTAGCCAGAAACTTGGCGGGAATAAAACTGTGGAATGTAGATTGTACAGAGAAGAGTTCCATCCACAAAGCAATCAGCAATTTATTGCATCATACATTACTGTCATTAGGAAAGTGCATTAACTTTAGACAATTGCTGGGACATCATCTAATAGCAGTCATTAACAGTGTGACACCTTGTAACGGGTCATACAGTGTTACTGGTTTTTTGAACTGCTGTCTTCTCTTTCACAGACGCCTTAAATATTCCTGACTCTGAACTTGAATAATTTCTTGTGGAACTTTGCTTGGGGTGCAAGATAGGATCAGTTAGGACACAGCCTAGGATTGCTGCAACGAAAGCCGAATCGTAAAGCCAATGAAAATAAATGGATGTTCACCTTATCTATAACTGTTGTCATGTTCTTTCACTTGGACAACTCTGTGTCTGATGTGGCTTGTTGCTGAAGCCATCATTAGGCTTAATCTTTTTCTCAGCATTAATAGAATTGTAAAGGCCAGTAGAAGCTATTAGCAGTTTTGATTCTTAGTGTGTACGTTTAGCTTATCCTGGCATTGCTATTTCTGCCCATTACAAACAACAATACCGTTGAGAGTGAGAAGTGACCATTTCATATGTAAGAAGTTGTGTATCGGGGAATAGCAGTAGCAGGCATGAAGTGTCTTGACATTATCATCGTGAGGTTGAAGCTCTTTTGTCTGTGCTTGCTTTAACGATACATATGTTTTTGGACGGGATCTGCCTTCACCTCAGGAAAACCACACCATGTGGTAAAAAGGTATGAATACATAATTTTGTGTGTTCTTCAAAAATTTGTAAATGTGATTTTAAAACTAATATTTACATGTGTACAGACAGTAAAGAACATTCTTTATGTTTAAGAGGCATAAAATAAAAGCCCCCTGATGATGCTCCAACTGCAGTGAAACATGTTTCAGATACAAAATAAAATTGTGTTTTGCTAAAAGTAGGCCCCATCCAAAAACATATGTATAGTCTTGACATGGTAAAAAAGAGAGAGAGTGGTCTGGCCAATTGGCTGTGGGGCGTCAAGAAGGAGATGACCCTTCTTTCTTTGTGCGTTTTTTGATAACGAGTTGACAGGTGAGGCATATTCACAGCTGGCATTTTTGGAGTTGGCTGCTAAGAGTCACCATATAGGTGACAAATGTGCCATGTAGAAAAATGAAAGGAGGTTTAAATGTATCAAAAAATCGTTGACCATCTGTCTGTCTGTTAATAACCCTTTTTCTATGGAGCAGGTACGCATTTCAAGTTGAAATATAATTCACATAATAAGGCCCATGGTCTCTTGGCAGAGCGACCTATGTCAATGTAGTCAAAAGATCGGGCATTTATACCATATATTCTGATAAAACAGGTACTTCCTGTTGGACTAGAATAATGAAATTTGACCAAAAGCAAGGACTCACAATGCTACCAAATGAAAAAAAATCTGGAAGCTGTAATTTTGTAATTATACCACATGAAAAAAAGGTTTTTTATTTCTTTTTTTAATCTGACTCTGTTCATCCGTCTATTAAGACACCTTTTTCTCAGGAACAGGTAGAAGTATGAAGTTGAAAAATACTAAGGTCTATAGGTCCTTGAGAGGTTTAATAAATGTAACAATCCGGCCATTTAAGTTACATATTTTGGTACATTCCTCAAAACCTACAGGGTACTTCCCATTGACCTACAATGATGAAATCTGGTGAAGAAACAAGGTTTCACAGTACAAGTAAAGGAAATAATTCGAAAACTCTTAATGCATAATCATATCACATGAAAAAAAAATTCTTTTGTCATTTTTTACCCGACATCAGACTTAAAATTAAGACAATCACAGTTCGGGTGCAATCAGGATGACTGTTACACACATAACTTGAAATTCCATACCTACATGCAGCAATCTCTCCCGGATATCTGGTGATGGATAAATTTTGAAACGCATCGTATGAGTCATTCCTTGCCTGATGTTTGACTTTAACTACTGCAACCCAGTCAGCCTGAATACAGAACTGTTGTTGTTGTTGTGGTCTTCAGTCCTGAGACTGGTTTGATGCAGCTCTCCATGCTACTCTATCCTGTGCAAGCTTCTTCATCTCCCAGTATCTACTGCAACCTACATCCTTCTGAATCTGCTTAGTGTATTCATCTCTTGGTCTCCCTCTACGATTTTTACCCTCCACACTGCCCTCCAATGCTAAATTTGTGATCCCTTGATGCCTCAAAACATGTCCTACCAACCGATCCCTTCTTCTAGTCAAGTTGTGCCACAAACTTCTCTTCTCCCCAATCCTATTCAATACCTCCTCATTAGTTACGTGATCTACCCACCTTATCTTCAGCATTCTTCTGTAGCACCACATTTCGAAAGCTTCTATTCTCTTCTTGTCCAAACTAGTTATCGTCCATGTTTCACTTCCATACATGGCTACACTCCATACAAATACTTTCAGAAACGACTTCCTGACACTTAAATCTATACTCGATGTTAACAAATTCCTCTTCTTGAGAAACGCTTTCCTTGCCATTGCCAGTCTACATTTTATATCCTCTCTACTTCGACCATCATCGGTTATTTTACTCCCTAAATAGCAAAACTCCTTTACTACTTTAAGTGTCTCATTTCCTAATCTAATTCCCTCAGCATCACCCGACTTAATTTGACTACATTCCATTATCCTCGTTTTGCTTTTGTTGATGTTCATCTTATATCCTCCTTTCAAGACACTGTCCATTCCGTTCAACTGCTCTTCCAAGTCCTTTGCTGTCTCTGACAGAATTACAATGTCATCGGCGAACCTCAAAGTTTTTACTTCTTCTCCATGAATTTTAATACCTACTCCGAATTTTTCTTTTGTTTCCTTTACTGCTTGCTCAATATACAGATTGAATAACATCGGGGAGAGGCTACAACCCTGTCTTACTCCTTTCCCAACCACTGCTTCCCTTTCATGCCCCTCGACTCTTATAACTGCCATCTGGTTTCTGTACAAACTGTAAATAGCCTTTCGTTCCCTGTATTTTACCCCTGCCACCTTCAGAATTTGAAAGAGAGTATTCCAGTTAACATTGTCAAAAGCTTTCTCTAAGTCTACAAATGCTAGAAACGTAGGTTTGCCTTTTCTTAATCTTTCTTCCAAGATAAGTCGTAAGGTCAGTATTGCCTCACGTGTTCCAACATTTCTACGGAATCCAAACTGATCTTCCCCGAGGTCGGCTTCTACCAATTTTTCCATTCGTCTGTAAAGAATTCGCGTTAGTATTTTGCAGCTGTGACTTATTAAACTGATAGTTCGGTAATTTTCACATCTGTCAACACCTGCTTTCTTTGGGATTGGAATTATTATATTCTTCTTGAAGTCTGAGGGTATTTCGCCTGTCTCATACATCGTGCTCACCAGATGGTAGAGTTTTGTCATCACTGGCTCTCCCGAGGCCATCAGTAGTTCAAATGGAATGTTGTCTACTCCCGGGGCCTTGTTTCGACTCAGGTCTTTCAGTGCTCTGTCAAATTCTTCACGCAGTATCTTATCACCCATTTCGTCTTCATCTACATCCTCTTCCATTTCCATAATATTGTCCTCAAGTACATCGCCCTTGTATAAACCCTCTATATACTCCTTCCACCTTTCTGCCTTCCCTTCTTTGCTTAGAACTGGGTTGCCATCTGAGCTCTTGATATTCATACAAGTGGTTCTCTTCTCTCCAAAGGTCTCTTTAATTTTCCTGTAGGCAGTATCTATCTTACCCCTAGTGAGACAAGCCTCTACATCCTTACATTTGTCCTCTAGCCATCCCTGCTTAGCCATTCTGCACTTCCTGTCGATATCATTTTTGAGACGTCTATATTCCTTTTTGCCTGCTTCATTTACTGCATTTTTGTATTTTCTCCTTTCATCAATTAAATTCAATATTTCTTCTGTTACCCAAGGATTTCTATTAGCCCTCGTCTTTTTACCTACTTGATCCTCTGCTGCCTTCACTACTTCATCCCTCAGAGCTACCCATTCTTCTTCTACTGTATTTCTTTCCCCCATTCCTGTCAATTGTTCCCTTATGCTCTCCCTGAAACTCTCTACAACCTCTGGTTCTTTCAGTTTATCCAGGTCCCATCTCCTTAAATTCCCACCTTTTTGCAGTTTCTTCAGTTTCAATCTGCAGTTCATAACCAATAGATTGTGGTCAGAATCCACATCTGCCCCAGGAAACGTCTTACAATTTAAAACCTGGTTCCTAAATCTCTGTCTTACCATTATATAATCTATCTGATACCTACTAGTATCTCCAGGATTCTTCCAGGTATACAACCTTCTTTTATGATTCTTGAACCAAGTGTTGGCTATGATTAAGTTATGCTCTGTGCAAAATTCTACAAGGCGGCTTCCTCTTTCATTCCTTCCCCCCAATCCATAATCACCTACTATGTTTCCTTCTCTCCCTTTTCCTACACTCGAATTCCAGTCACCCATGACTATTAAATTTTCATCTCCTTTCACTACCTGAATAATTTCTTTTATCTCGTCATACATTTCATCTATTTCTTCATCATCTGCAGAGGTAGTTGGCATATAAACTTGTACTACTGTAGTAGGCATGGGCTTTGTGTCTATCTTGGCCACAATAATGCGTTCACTATGCTGTTTGTAGTAGCTAACCCGCACTCCTATTTTTTTATTCATTATTAAACCTACTCCTGCATTACCCCTATTTGATTTTGTATTTATAACCCTGTAATCACCCGACCAAAAGTCTTGTTCCTCCTGCCACCGAACTTCACTAATTCCCACTATATCTAACTTTAACCTATCAATTTCCCTTTTTAAATTTTCTAACCTACCTGCCCGATTAAGGGATCTAACATTCCACGCTCCGATCCGTAGAACGCCAGTTTTCTTTCTCCTGATAACGACGTCCTCCTGAGTAGTCCCCGCCCGGAGATCCGAATGGGGGACTATTTTACCTCCGGAATATTTTACCCAAGAGGACGCCATCATCATTTAATCATACAGTAGAGCTGCATGTCCTCGGGAAAAATTACGGCTGTAGTTTCCCCTTGCTTTCAGCCGTTCGCAGTACCAGCACAGCAAGGCCGTTTTGGTTAATGTTACAAGGCCAGATCAGTCAATCATCCAGACTGTTGCCCCTGCAACTACTGAAAAGGCTGCTGCCCCTCTTCAGGAACCACATGTTTGTCTGGCCTCTCAACAGATACCCCTCCGTTGTGGTTGCACCTACGGTACGGCCATCTGTATCGCTGAGGCACGCAAGCCTCCCCACCAGCGGCAAGGTCCATGGTTCATGGGGGGGAATACAGAACTAAGTATCATAATAATGATCGCTTGCCTCATACCTGACTTTATGTCACATTTATATTACTGAAATTAAAACATTCTCGAAAATCTTGGAATCCCTGGGACCAATACCTCGCCAGTATCAATGTCAATAAGAAGCAAAAATGGTTGAGTTTCTCGAATCCTAGTATGGATGAACTGTATATATAAGTAATTAGGTTTGTACGGAATCTTCCCAGTCCAAGAGTCTTACTTGCATTTTGCGAAAGAGATTCTATAAGAATTTTGCTTTTCCAACTGATGTACAGCACCCTAAAAATTAGGAGTAATCTAACTTATAAGATCCTTGTTAGCATGCTACCAAGGCTTTAACACAAGCTGGGGGGGGGGGGGGGGGGGGGGGGGAACAACTTTACAATGTTTCAGAGGATAGATCGATGGAATGCTAGCTTAACTAACAGAATGACGAAGTCTGATAGCAACAGGAGAAAGCCAGGACGTGTTACACGTCCTTGTTGATGGTAGAAGTTTTGAATGGCATTATGTACTATGTGAAAAGTGAAACTGATGAAGAAGACCTCATGATGGATTTTTTTTCTTTTGCTGATTAATTATTTTTAAGATAATCTAATCATAGATCAAGGAAGACGTTGCTACAATACAGACTGCCATATATTGTCCAATGAGACAGTTGGGTAGAGAGGAAATGAAATATTACGACCTCACTGCTTCCGGATTGCACACAGTTTTGCAGTGTGGACTGAGAATTTGTTACAGAATTATTTCGCAGATATGATCAAGAAAGGAAAAAACTTCTGGGTTTAATAGCCAATTGATGATGAAGTCATTAGAGACAGCGCAAGCTTGGATATCTGTGACTTCTTGGGGGGGGGGGGGGGGGGGGGGGACAATGGTCCAATGGAAGTCATTAGCTCACTGATGACAATGATGAAGAGTGTGGTATTCAGATCAGAGCCCTGTGGGGCAGTGTTCCCTTGCACTCATCACAAGCTGACTGAGATACCAACTCTAACCCAAAATAACTGGTAGGATATGTAGTAACCAAGTAATACACGAAACTGGTCCAAGTAACATACATATGGCTTTATTCTTAAACTTCTCAACAATAACAAAATAAGTTTCTTGTGAATCCAGACGTAACAAGACACAAAACAACTGATGCGAACAGTGCAACTGGATGAGCATAGAGAGTCTGTCAGTGCTGCTCCACACATACATATGTGCAAGTTGCCAGCAGACAGCGTGGCAGAGACTGCGCCACGTGCACGTCTCCCATAGGGACCTCCAGGGGCCAGCCAGCACTTATGTAGTTGATGGCCGATTGAAATGCACACAAGCAGCGACCCACACTTGGCGCACTCACACTCACACGAACTAGTAGTGGGAAACAGCACACCTCACCCTTGTGCGAATTGGCCGCCCAGTAGATGGAGGAGACACTAGCCGTGTGTCGAGAGAGATATCCATTGGATCTGGAGCGGTGGTAGCTGGTGCCAATGGAGGGGGCAGGAAGATGGGCTAGGTGGACATCGGAGCATAGGGCCACAACACGTGGGGATGTAGGCATGCCAGAGGGCGGTGGGCCCCAACAGCTCCTGATGACAACACCGGAGAGGAGCGTGCCATTTCCTGCATTGTCAACAGCAGGCAGGTCCCAGTGTGGAGGAGACGGGGCTGGGTCCACTGGCGATGATGGATCAGGCAAGGATGGCGAGAGGGCTGGTGGAGGCAGCCCGACTGGAACAGCAGGCTGCGGCAACGAACACAGAGGCCAGAGATGAACCGGCGCCCACCACTAGGAAGCTGGAATTCCAGGATGACGCACGTGGAAGAGGCAGCCAATGTGACAGAGGCAACTCCACAGAAGGTGATGACGGCCTCGAGGCAGAGGGAGCGGGCCAGGCTGCGATGATGAAGGCAGCACACACAAACCAGTAGCTTCTGGCAGCGAGCAGGGGCGCAACTGATCAAAATGGTGCACTACTAGCCCATCGGTTCTACAGATATCACAAAGATAGCGTCCCCTGTGATGGACAACAGTGGGCAGTATCTACTCGGGCTGGTGATCAAACCTTTGCACTCAAACCAGTGATCCTGGTGCGAAGTGGTCAGACAAAACTGTGCAGGTGTGGTGTATGCTGCAGAAGGTGGAGGTGCTTGCATGGCTGCCGGTTGTGAAGCAACTCAGCCAGGCTCTGCTCCCCCTTAGGGTTCATCCCTAAGGGGGAGCAGAGCCCAGTGAAAGGTCTTCAGAAAACGGAGAAGAGCATCATCCGTCGAAGAATCCGGAACAAACTTTTTTCATTTGGGACTCGAACATACACACTAGTTGTTCTGACTCACCATTTGATTGAGGATGGAATGATGGAGCCATAACATGACGAATGCTGTGACGGAACAAAACAATTTAAAGGCGTGAGAAACGAACTGGGGCCCATTATCAGAAACTATTGTACAAAGCAAGCCTTCAATAGGAAAAACCCTCAAAAGCACACGAATTGTGACCTCAACTGATGTCATTGCATGCTGGAGAATGTAAGGAAACCAGGAAAATGCATCCACAACCAAGAGCCAACAGGAATTCAAGAAGGGATGTGAGAAGTCTACACGAATGCATTCGCATGACTGGTGGGGAGTGGGCCAGGGGAGACACAGACGCCACGGGAGCTGCCAGTTGTCAGGCACACTGCTCACAAGCTGCGACAAAATGGACAATTTCGCCAGCGACCCCTGGCCAATCAAAATGTCACCTAGCAAACAGTATAGTGCGCAAAACTCCTCAATGACACTGGTGGAAAAGGCATAGACCTCCTAGTACAATGCAGGGGGATAGACTACACTGGGAAAGAGGTCTTCCTTGGACAACAGTGAAACATAGCCAAAAATGAAGACACAAAACTGTAAGGAAATATAATTGCTCAGGGGGTCTGAAGTCCATCCTGACAGTTTATCTCGCCAGCACTGTCGAGCAAACCAAACCACCCGGCAGAGAACCGAACCGGCAGCAACAGCAGCTGCTATTCACAAGCTCGTAATCAGGAAACCCTAGACCAGGGCCTACATTTCAGTATCAAGATTGAAGCATTGGAATTCTTCATAATCAAAGTTTGGATCAGGATCAACAGGAAGGTGTTAGCATTGGCATGTTGAGATGTAGGTCAAAAATGAATTTTGTAAGTGTAGCAAGATAAGAGCAGTGACCAGCATCGTAAGCCGTGTGCTGCATTGCCAGGCAAGGAAGTGTCACGATACAGCTGGGCCAGAGAGAGAGATTTAGAGACGAAAGCAACAGGCCATTCAGAGATGTCGGCATATCGCCACACTAGGTCCACGGCGAGGCCGTACTGTGAGGCATCAGTTGCCAGAACTGTGTGTCAGTCTGAAGAGAACGTAGCTAAACAAGCGGGCAAGAGTAGTTTGGATTTCAACATTTGAAAATTGTGTTTGCAATCTGGTCTCAAGATGTTGTCTGGCAGAGGATTAATTCCATCCTGTGAGACCTCAAACCTCATATAAACAATAGAAAGTTGAAAAAACTGACATTTTATGAGGTTACACAGTAAGCCTGCAGAGTCTATGACAGAAAACAAAGTGTGCAACTTTTTCAAGTGATTGTCCGTGGACAAGCCCGTGACAATATCATCCAGATAATTAATTCAACCCAGGACAGGCATAATCAACTGCTCTAAAATCGTGGGGAAATAGCAGGGTGGCCAGCCACACCAAAGGAAGACACAAATATTGATTGAGACCAAAAGCAGTATTCAAAACCAGAACTCTTAGAGACTCTTCATCCACAAGAACCTGCAGATATGCTTCTGACAAATCAGATTTAGAAAAGTACTGGCCTCCCGATATATTTGCTAACAGTTTCTCCTAACGTGGAAGGGGATACGTACCGACGACTGTCAGTGCACTGACAGTAATACTGCACTCACAACAGAGGCGAAGTTTCCCTGGCAGCTTTCAAACTGCAACCAGTGGGGATGACCATAACAGGTTGCACCACACCTACATGTTGAAGTATGCCCAATTCTGCTTTCACTTGATCTTTCAGCACTACAGGAATAGGATGCACGCACAAAAATGATGCCTAGCCCTGGATTTCAAAGAAATATGAGCAGAAAAATTTGTAGCAAGCCCTATACCTTGTGAAAGTAAGTCAGAAAACGCCTCACACAGTGTTTCCAGTTGAGAATACAGTACCCGATTGGACACAACGTGAACTGTGTCAGTGAAAGAAAACCCAAATGGCTGAAATGCATCCGCCCTGAAGAAGTTCTCACCACCAGCATCAGCAACCACCACCAAAAATGTAACGGAACAAATCACTAACTCGTAAGAGACAGATGCCGCAAATTGTCCCGATGGTGCACTGTCAGAACTGGCTAGCTTCTGTACGACCAGAGCGACACTGACAAGCCTCAACTCACTATTTGCAAAACTTCTGCTAACGGGGTTTTTACACAGAGTAAAGCCTTCTGCCGCACTTCCTTGTCCGGAGCTAAATAGGTAATTGCATCCGTCATAGTCTGAGTAAGATTAATTAGGGGTATCGGTAACTGTCTGTTAATGAAGTTGACAAAGTGGTCATTGCCGAAGTAAGCTGTTCGGTCAGGGGTGGTAGCGTGACGCCCACAGAGACTAACTCGATGAAACTACAATTAAAGACTGTACACGCAGAAATGTTCCAAATTAATCGCTAATCCAATAATACACGAAACCAATCCAAACGACACAAATAATATGGTTTTATACATAAATCTCTGAACAATAACAGAAATAAGCCTTTTGCGAATCCACGTGTAACAAGACGCAAAACAAATTATGTAAATGGTGTGCCAACAGTAAAACTGGTTGAACACAGAGGGAGTCTGCAGCACTGGTCCATGCTTGCTTACAGTATATGTGAGTCGCAGGCAGACAGTGTGGTAGAGACTGCGCCTCCTAAAGGCGACCGGTCCACGCCAATACAGTTGCCGGCCGATTTGAGCACACGTGCGCGGTGATGCCGCACTCGCGCTCACGTGCAGTAGTAGCGAGAAAAAAATTGACAAATAAAGATTGGTAGGGAGGCTTGAAAGCCCCAGGCATAGTGAGAAAGAAAAATGTAATGGCACCGAGCAGTGTCGAATGACTTATGTACGTCAAAAAAGATGCAATCAAGTGCTGGATTTTAGAAATGTGTAGTCAGGTTGCCGGTTTGTCGGTCGTGGATCATCACTCCCGGAAACCACACCGATAGGGGAAGAAAAGGTCCCACGATTTGAGAGCCCAGCATAATCATTGGGTTATCATCGTTTCAAGCAATTTACAGAGCATGTAAGTGAGTTAATCAGTCAGTAGCTGTCTATAGACTCTGAAGGAAGAGAACCAGAATAATTGTTGCTCTTTTGTAGCCTAGAAGACTACGAAGCTTGCCCATACCTGGGATGACGAGGCACGCTTTCCCAAGGACGAGGCATAATACTGCACACAATCAGGTAGTGAGCTTTAGTGCGTAGCTGCTTAAACATGAGGACGGTGGTGTTCGAAGCATGCTACTTGAGACATTGTGTGATCATTCAATGATTGTGAATACCTGTTGCAATGTCTTTGGTCTACCACAAAGTCAGCCATGTTAAAAGGACCTTATAGAAAGGCGAACAGCAGTTCCAGCAGTGTGGGTGATCAGGTCTGAGACATCTCCCGCAACCTCATCCATGCTACCTGACACAGAGTGGACAAAAGTGACAACAGAAGTACACAACTGCCAGACGGCTCTCCAAAGAGCTAAACGCGGTAACTGGTCAGTTGGTGGTGACAAGTAAGTGACAGGATCACCAGAAAATAGTCACTGTCAAAGGATCATTGTGTAGCATTTTAGCAAAGGAACACGACTGGGAGAAGAGATCGTAAGCTCGACAGCCAAAAAGATTCTGTGGGTAACACTGAAATGAGTAGGAGTATTGTCATTAAGGAGACACAGATCGAGGTTGTGTGAGGCCTGGCACTGCCCTGCTGAAAGAGAGGGTGCCCCACATGTGGAAAACCTCTTTGAATTCAAAACTCAAACACGGCACTTACATAGTTATGTCATACAACACAACACACGTCACACACTTTACTCTTTCTTTATTACAATTAGCCTTTTCGTGGAGGGTGAAGGTCCTTAGCATGGGGTAACACGATAATTTAAAATGTGCCTCCTGTACAAACATACATACTAGTTTTGTCGTTCATTAATGTTTGTTGTAGTAAGAATAATCTAAGGAATAATTTATTGAAATTTTAACAATCACTCACAGTTTTCAAACAAAAGTAATACTTAAAAACTAGAAGGAAACATTTTTTGTACTATCCATCAGCTTTAGAACAGGTTTGAAAGGGGTAAATACATAGTCATAAAAATCTTGATCATTTAGCTAGTGATCTAAGGAAACTACATTATAAAAAACAATTTTAAATGAAAATACTTTAAAAAAAGCAACCCCACTCTATACAAGAATTTCTTAACAGGCAATCCTATTACATACAAGTGAATGTTTTTGCTGTTACGGTAAATTAGAATGAAGGGCAGCTACGCACACCAAAAAATTCAACAGATAAGTGATTGCCTATTTTATACAAAGGTCGTTGTAAAAGTCATGGCATATATTTCTTGTCTCAAAAATGATAACAAATTAAAAAAATTCTTAAATATGTAAATGGAAGGTTAGTTCATACGTAACCATTGCACGTAGGGTGACGGATGAGCGCGCACACCGCCACGAAGATATAGCATGAGAGAAAAGACAAAAAAAGTTTGTCTTTGCATACGTATTTTACTGTCAACTGCAAAAGTATGCAATAGTACATTACATTACAAACTATGTGCATTCCATAGCATCAAAACCCTCCCTAAGAATCCGCAGTAGCATAATGTGGTGGTAGATGGCAGTCCTTTCCAACAGAACCGAGTGGGAAGAGAGGCCACGGTGTGAGTTCGGCAGCCACCAAGGGTGGACGTTACCTCCCTCGTACAGTGGTCTTACGTAAAGATTGCAGTTCACCATGGAAGGAATGCGTGGCACTGTCACGGGGAGCTCGTGGAAGCCGTAGGAAATGCTGTTCTACCATACTGAATGGTTGCTTGGTGGACAGATGCATTCAGGCATTGCTGACATGCACCGATTGGGCTACCTGTCAGTGTTTGTACGGACCATGCTCATACCCATATCACCCAATGCTTGGAGAATGACAGAAGGTGGATGCTGCAGGAATTACAGTGCCATACTGGTATTGAGAAGACAACTATTAACAGGAGTTCTAGCAATGAGCTACATACTGCAACACGGGTGCCTCATGCACTAAGTGAAGTGGAAAAGTGGACACATTATGAAACTTGTCCTGTACATCTAGCGTGTTACGAGGGAAAGTGAGACGATACGCTTGTGAGAATATCGACATAGATGAATTTTGGGCCAGGCCCCGTGAGCCAGAATTGAAACGCCAGTCCACAAAACAGCGTCATCCAGGTTCACCATGCAGACAGAAATTTTGTCGCAATCCACCTCCGATCGATTTAACGGTCTGTGACATTAGAGGAGTGATTTTGAGCCATTTGGTCACACTTGGACAAACTGTTAATGCACTGTACTACTGTCACACTTTCCTGCAATGACACCTACGATAGACTAATCGAGGGAAATGTCCTGACTATCTACACAATGTGTTAATTCTTCAGGACAATGTGAGAGCCCGTAAGGTAGCATATATGTGGAATCGGCTCACACAACAGGGACGGGAAGTAATGGAGCGTCCACCATATTCGCCAAGCTTACCACCTTGCGATTATGACCTCGTACCGAAAGTGATCGAGCCTTCGCGTGGAACGTACTTTCAAGCACGTCAAGACATTGCCGTAGCAGTGATGCGTGAGATCCGACGATTCGTTCATCGTGAGACCTCGAGTATTCGGTGTCTTCCACAGCAATCACAGTGTGAGATGGATTCTGAGCTGCAGCAGGTCTGTGTTCCTGCCCTGTACTATAGCATACTGTTGCAACTGACAGTAAAACATGTTTGAAATGACAATTTTTTTTGTCTTTTTTCTCACATCGTATCTGCATGGCAGCGTGTGTGTTCGTCCAGCTTGCTAAATGTAATGTTTACATATGAATTAACCTTCCATTTGCATATTTCAGAATTTTTTAATTTGTTACCAATTTTGAGACAAAAAACAGCTGCCATGACTTTTGCAATGACCCTCAAATATATAATTCAGTTGAGATTTTTATTCTCACAGGGTCAATTTTATTTTTTTAAATACAGTGGGTATATCACTTCTCATAACTATTTTGATTGCATATAATCCTCTGCACGTTCACAGCAATAAGGTTAAGTAACGTCAGAATAGGCTTTGCAGATAATGTGCTTCTTAGTGGTCCATTACTAATAAAATAATTGACTTATTTATTAGTGCCTCTGGAAAGACCATTCATATTTTTGAATTATTTTAAAGTTCACTCAAAACTACCTCCAATTTTTTCAGTTGTTTTTTGTTTTATAGGGGCAGTATAAGGGACATCTTTACAGAACAAAAAAATGTATATGAACTTATGTTGTTAATAGATCTGAAAATCACAAAAATCATATGACCCATAGATTTTCACAAAGGAAAAATAAGAATCAACAAATTCACTTACCAGCAGGGAAGATATATGGGTGGTCAGCTGTGCACAAGCAAATGCCACGTGTTCCAATGCTGTCTGGGCCACACCCATCTATTCTGATAAGAAAATAATTTTCATCAAAAACTCGGGCAACTGTTGCTGGTCTTATATCGGTATGTGTTTTTGGGTCAAGTGCCTCGAGTTTCATTCCAACTTTAAAGCCATGTAGAGGTACAGATACCCTGTTCTAATGAAAAAGAAATAACCATTCTTAATGCACAGAAGAATATTGATGTTTTCAGAATAATATGCAGTGGTACAGGCAAACTGTTCTCATGTAAAATAAATAACCTTTTTAAAGCACTGCAGAATATTGATAATTTCTTAATAATAACTTAAGATTTCACAGCAAAACATTATCAATTAGATAATATTTATAACCAGCAGTAAGTGGCAGATTGTTTACGCAACTGAAACTTGTCACATGATACTAAAAAGTGTGAACTGTAAAAGAACAGAGAATAATAGTCTTAAGTTGTATTATATCAAATCTTGCAGCAATATGTAACAAGGAAATCAAATCTGTGTAAGTAGGTTTTAATTATGACAAAGTTAGAGAAAGGACTACTTGATGGAAACAGTTAATAATACTTCTCTAACATACGGCCACCCCAATCATCTGGAGACAGAAACAGAAAATGGCGGCAATATTGTTTGTATGGCACTAATTTAGGCACACATTACCCATAGTCATAAAGTTTAGTATTCAGAGAATTTTTGGCCAATGAGTTTGTGCCAATTTTCGTTTACCCTCACTACGTAGCTCAGGGCAGTGACCAGTTTAGTTTGTAATGGACTACTACACAAAAGAAAGAACGAAAATGTTCTGGGTGCAAATTCGAGTCAGAACACAATTTTAATCTGTCAGCAAGTTTCAAAACAGCGCACATTCTGCTGAACAGCAAAAGATTAATACTGGTAACAACAGTACACTCAGAAAAGTGTAACATACTAAGAAATAGCAGAGTAATCTACTGAAATGTGTAGCAGCGTCAGATAACGTTCTCACAACAGCATCAACGCTGCTGGTATCGAGGCCAACTGCATCTGACACCCGTGTTTCTGGCATTATATGATATGACTTGGAATACAGATCTGAGATAGTTTCTGCTGTTTTGCAGGTTTATCAAATCCTGGTATTTATGATAATCTGATTTGGTATTGTCTTATAGTAATATGTTTATGCACTGCTTCACAAATTACAACTCATGTACATAAATGCTTGTCGTTCAGCATCTTGTGTAGTTTGTTGTCCACTCATTTCAAGATGTATGTGCATTACTGGCTGCTAGATTAAGTTTCAGCCAGTGTCAGAAGAAAGTGAACTCATCACTGGCCAACCTACATGGTCGTGGTTAATAGCAGAATTTTCTGTGCTCAGAGTGGAACTTGTCCCGTGTAAAATTTTTAATTTGTGCTTATAGCTCCTGACCAGAAAGTTTGAGCTTGTGTTCTTGAAAAGCCTGATCCTAGGCGAAATGAGGTTGCTCAAAAAGCTCAGTTTATTGAAAGTGCATCAGCAGCATAACAAGCATCTGAATTTACTTGTGAGCTGTACAATGTGCATCCACTGTTGACTAAAGTGTGGCAAAGGTGCATCCTAGACAATGCCATTACCTAAAGTCAACTGATGACAAGACAAAGCCATCATCTGCAAACTACAAGGCACCAACAAATGAGGGTGCAGGTATGCCAATTAGGAATATAGTTAGCTATTCCTCCTCACTGTTGGCTCAAGCAAAAATGGCAGTATCATTTAGATGGAAATTCTAGTAGCAGTTACCATAGAGATAGTTCACAAAGCGTAGCAAAAGCAAGGAAATCCTGTGCTGTATGTTTCTGCAGCTGAAGACGGGGCAACTGGCCTTAGCAAAATACTACATGTTTTGCTTGCAATGAACATGTGTATGTGGCTGCCATCTGTTAAAGCTGCTCGGGATGGCATCAGTCGATAGTAAAACTCCATTCAAACTGATGAAACCACAATTCATCAGCAGTGTGGGTGAGATTTTCAGGTGGATACCAGACCATCCTCATCCCTAATTAATGAACAACTGGCATATCAGCCTCTGGAGACAACTAATTATCATCTACTAGCACACAAAAATCAGCCTATTGTTTAAAAGGCTAAGTAACAGTCAATGTTAAAAACATATAGGTAGACCATTAACATTTTTGGTAGTGTTTTTAGCAGTCGCAATTAACATTTTTGATATTGAACCTTTATCAGTTTGGTTTTCAAATACAAGCTATCGTTAATATAATCTCTAACAGTATTTTGTCCACTGATTTGGACTCTGGTCTGAATCTATCCTGTATTGTGTACAAAATTTTGAAGAGCACATACCATTAAATCTATGCTGCTACTCATTTATCCCAAGCTAAGTATGTGCCTCTTGCCATGAATGAACTAGTTGAAGCACAATTTGGTCATTTGGAGCCATCAGGTGTTGCGACACAAATTGTCTCAAGCCAATGTTCAACATTTATGGTTGTAATTTTAAAGAATCAATCAAGGCTCAATTTAATGTAGATGCTTATCTTATTCCAAACCTGGCAGAGCTACTGGCAAAGTTATCTCAAGGGTCAAACTTATAGTAATCAGACTTCTACTGTAATCGGACTTCTCTGACACACTTCTGCAATTTTGTCCTTCAATGAAGAATTAAAGCATTTTATGGTAGTCAATAAATATGACTTTTGAGTTACATCAATATAACATATCATCTTTTGGTGTTGTGAGGCTGCCCTATTACTTTAAAATCATTGATTATTGCTGAATCCAGTGAGGATAATGGAATATCTACAATCCACTCAGCAGAGTGGTGCTGCACACCTTACAGGACACCAGCAATGGGACACTGCAAAACAAGTGGCACCACATCTCTCACCAGTAATCAACCACCAGCAACCAGCCACGTTTACAGTGGCGGCCAGTTACCATGCGCTAATGTGCTATGGCACACTATAAACATCACACTACAATTATGCTATTTCTCTTTGAATGCGAGTCGGAAATCGCACTAAAATTACACCATTTCTCTTCGAATGCGTTCTTGTATGCAAATAAAAGGGACAAAAACATGACTTGTAGTGTTCTTTCTGCAATAATTAGAAACTAGTGTCCAGTCCTGACACGATTGTTAGCTGTGCTATGATCAACTCGGAAAAAGACAGTGTGTCTGCTTTTGATGTGATGTCACCCATTCCCGCACTGCAAGTGCTACATTGCTCATAGCACCAAGTCAGTATTTTCCTTGAAACTGCATTAGCATATTGTGCAAGTGCAAAATATGAGGAATTACTGGAAAGCCATTGCGACTGAGTGGTCTAGCACGTGGACTGACAGTTCATTGACTTGTGTTTGATTCCTGCTGTCATTAACTTCTCTCTCTTTTTCATTTTATTTGATTTTATTCCTTGCAATGTTAAACAATTAATTATAAAATTCAAATAGACTAAAACAGTTCAATCTGTATATGTAAAATTAATACATTCCATTCAGTTACAATTACTACCTTTGTAAGTCTAAAGGCTATGGTCACAACTTCATAGCACATCTGTACAATTCTGCACAAGCCACCACCGCACCTGCAGGTTGGCTACTCAAAACTTAGAAAAAAAATTCACTGAGAAATACATGTGCAAGGAGCTCCTGATAAATTAATGTTGGGGGGGACCATAGATTACCACAACTATGGCTTTTCTTTCAGCTGAGCTATACACCAGCCATTAGCAGTAGTTTAACCACAGTTTTTAAATATCGATAATTTATATGGGTTAATATTCAGATAACTAACACATTTTGAGATATTAAATATTTTTAATTTGTGGTTCATAAAACTCAATAAAGTTCAATTTCAATGCAAGGTTATACATGCAGAATTCCCTGAGAACTCCAGGTTTTCTAAAAGAACTGCCAGCCTGACCTACAAAAGGGTGTCCACAGATTTTCAGAGGATCAAATTTATGATTTTTTCATGCCTTTTGCATTACCTCTTTAATTATATTCATGGCCTCTTGAAAACATGCATGGTACAATGTCAAAAGTGCTTTTTTATGAACCTGAAAGATAGGTTGAAATGAAAGGTGAATGTAATAGTTCTTAAATCACTTATGTCAGCATGAATAATGTAGTTATGTATGACTTAGTAAAATATTCATAAAATACTGTAAAAACATCAATTCTCATATAGGACGGGTATGACTATTTTCAGATATACTTGTCATGACATCAATTAAAATACAAATTGTTTTAACATTGTAATGCAGTGAAAACCTACAATTTTCCTTTAGACAATATAATAATTTTGAAGTACAAAATTTGTCAAATGTTTAACTTCACAATACAAGATTCACTGTTTAAGGTTTTTAGCTAAACTTGAAATTTCAACATTGAAAACTTTGGCTGCTTCTTTTGCCTTTTCCCCCATCCACTTTTTATTTTTGAACGCTTTTTTTTTCTTGAACTGTTCTACTTTTAAGATTGGCCACTTCATTTCCATCAGATTTTTTATTTTTTAAGGCTTCTATACTTTTTGATGAAGTATTTTTCACAGTTAGTATCATCGATTTTGTAATGTCCACATTCACTTGTTTCTCATTATTAAGTAAACCACCTAACATTTGTATTGCAATATGAACACTTCTTTCTGCAACAATTGTATCTTCTTCTAAGTTTTCAACTAAAACTTCTTTGTTAATAGAATAGCCTCTTTCAACTTCAGCATTTCCTGGAAACATGCACAATAGCTTCTGTAAGAACTCAATGAAGTCATGGTCCGCACTTTGCAGTGAATTCATCAGAAAGTGATCAAGTTTGTCCTTCTAAGGATTGAATTTTTTCGGTTGTTTTTCAGAATATTCACAAAAATTAAAGTATTCGTTCTTAACTATATCAGCTGTTGATGGAGTCTTATGTTTTTGTGATACAAATTTTTCCAATGCAATTTTCACTACAGAATTTCTCAAAATGGAGCTCTGCTTAACTTTGGGTGATAAGCTTGGTTCACCTTTGACTGTCTTTAATTTTAAAGGCCTCTTCTCAGCAGTTTTTGGATACAGACTTTGCAGACAACTGTGACTCATTTCTGAGAATAAGGACATTCTTTTCCATGTACAGGGTGTCCTATGAAAGAGACCCATTAGGGATCCATGGGTCGCATGGAGCAATTGCCAGCTGCTGCATCTGCCGGTTGTCACTAGGCATAGTTGTCGGACACCAATTTTTCGCACATGCCCCATACACTGTGCGACTGAGTGTACTGGTGTCTTCTTTTAAGTTTTTTGTCAAGTTTAATTGCTTCAAATATCATTGCTAGACATTATTTTTGCAACTGTGCTGAGTCCAGGGATTTCCCTGCCCATATGTCGCTGGGCCCGGTCCTCAGACAGAAATACCGTGCGTGTGTCTTCTATACTGTGCGACTGAGTGTTTAGGTGTTTTGTTTCGAGTTTGGTTTTGAGTTTCCTGTCAAGTTTCCATTCAGTATGGTACACAAGAAGGATAAATAGCTGTATCTTGTGTTGAACTATGCAAAAACAGAACTACATGTAGAATGTCGTCTTTAATTCATAAGAAATTTTCCCAGTGTGCATGTTGCCAATGATTTGTGAAGAAATTTCAAGAGACTGGATCCGCGTTACACAAACAGAGGCCTAGAGAACCTAGTGTTTCAATAGAAAAAAAGTTAGACAGGGCAGGGGATGCCTTGTAAAGAAGTCCGAGAAAATCTCTGTGCCGTTTGGCATTTCAGACTGGTGTGTCAGGAGCACCTGTTCACAGAGCTGTGCACAAACTGTAATTGAAACCATACCAAATAACAGTAGTGCATCAACTGAGGAACTCAGATACTGTTGTTCGATGTCATCATTGCAACTGGCTGTTACAGTCTCTGCATGATGGGGAAGTTGATCCTGAGATGCTTTTGTTTTCTGATGAAACATGTCTGTATTTGTCGGGGTATGTAAATTCTCAGAACAATCGACGTTGGAGCTCCGAAAATCTTCATGAATTACAACAACCACCTCTGCATGATGGGTAAAGATGAGTGTGGTGTGCAATTAGTGCAAGATGTATTATTGGACCAATCTTTTTCCACAAAACAATACTTTCTGACAGGTATGTGAACAACAAACTGCATCCTTTTTTTCGGGAACCAACACCTAATGAAAAGACGTATGGTTATTTCATGCAGGACAATGCAACACCACACATTGCCAATGCTTCTAATGACAGCAATATGAAGTATTTTTGATGATAGGATAGTGGACCAGCCTCGTCATTCTCCAGATCTAAATCTGTGCGATTTTTATCTTTGAGGAGTGTTACAAGACCAGGTGCATGCAAAGAATCCCCACGTGCTTGAAGAGTTGGCTAGCCATTTCCCAGATTTCGGCAGCTGAAATTTGACGAGAGTTTGCAAATGCGCGTAAGAAATGTCAGGCTGCCCTTACCGGAGGGACATCATTTTGAGCACCCACTGTAAATAAATATAAGCTAAAATTAATCAGATGGCAACACTGTTTATGCTTAACTCAGGGGAGACACGCGCACAACCGACTACTGGCACATAGAGTCGGGTGCAGTGGCACAGCGGATACAGTGGCAGTGGCCAGCACATGCAGTGGTGGCAGCTGGTGGCCTTGATGCACGATCTGCGGACCCATCCCAGGTGTCTTTTTTGGGACACCCCGTAGTTCCTGCTAGCAGCCGTACTGATTTGCAGATGTTTGTTCGTAACTGTGCAGTGTACTAGTGGCCAGTGTTGACTCTATTGTTGTCTGCTTTGTCACTGAACTGTGCTTGCCCTATCTGTGCTTTGTTGCACTATATCCAATGTTTTTCATTATTTAACATGTCAATACAAACAGTGGTCTCAATTTCGACACCACAAAGTATTTAACTGATAGTTACATCTAGTCTGTGTTGCCTGCACTGTGTATTTACAGTACATGGAGATGCACTAACCCTCTTCCTGCAGCAAACATTGTGTACTCTACCCACTCCCCTCATTCAATAGATACCAAGTTATAGTCCATGAGTAGTACTAATATAGTATGGGAAACGTTTTGGCTAGTGAGAAATTGATTTACTCTGACCGTCCTTACAGTCCATGAGTAGTACTAATATAGTATGGGAAACGTTTTGGCTAGCGAGAAATTTATTTACTCTGACCGTCCTTAACACCTTTAACACAAGATTAAAATTACAGTAGTTGAATATTAATTACTAAAAACCTTTAAGGAAATGTCTTCTCCAAAAATATGCAGGTTAAGGAGATTGAAACAGAAGTGGTGTGGACAGAATTAAAGAAACAGCTGACTTTACTGAAACTCCTCCAGCAACATACGAGGTGGCAGCACTGTCATGGGCAGAGTTACAATTTATACACCATTTCCACCACATATAGGTCAATGAAACCACCTCTAAGTTTCTTCAACCACACATGCCACTCAATGTTGCAAACCACAGTAGCAGAGGCTCTGTTAACATGGCTTATGCAGATGGACGCACAAGTTCGCTACAAAAAACATCCACTACTGATAGCAAAGAATATTAAGATTTCTGGTGAATCTTTTTTCTTATTGTTAACACTTAGGAGCTGAAGGCCTGTAAACATACAGGTGCGCCTGACATGCCCATAATTTTATGGATGAGCATTCTCAATCATCCCCTTCCTTCCTTTATATGTTCTTAGAGCTGCCATTGATCTGGGAGGCACAGCAGAGACTATAACTGAAGTATTTGATGCTAGATGGTATGGGCATGCTGGGCAAGGGTGAAATACTACTTTTTTTGGGGGGGGGGGGGGTGATTTTGAAGAAAGTGTTGTTGTTTTTTCAGATGCTGAAATAATTAACATGATTCTGACGGACTTTACTGATGAAGGAATGCAGATAATAAAATACACAATATCATTATTCAGTGTCAATTGAAAGAGCTTTTAATACATAATTACTGTAGGAAGTGATTTTATTTGCAAATACTACTGTTATGGTAGATTTAGATGAGGAAGCAGGCATACAAGTTCTTCAAAAACAAATATTGCCATTATTCCTGAGGATACCATGCCCGAAGAGTGCACAAGGCCAAAGGCCAAGCACGAGGCCGAGGAACTTCACACCATATTGATTCTGAGGAAGGCTGGAAGACTACTGATCATGTACCAGACACCAATATATTCTCAGGACCATATGGAAAGTGCAACCTTATCAGTTTAGACCAGAACAGCACATCTCTACACTTATTGTCAAGTTTACTTACAGACAGTATGGTGAGTCATATAATGCAGAGAAACTAATCTGTATGCCCAACAAAGCCCAAGGAAATTACAAAGTACAAATTCCCTTTCACATACCTGTTCATTATCAAAGTAGAAAGGATTTACTCTCATAGAAATAAAGTTTCTGGCAATTATAGTCCATATGGTTGTGTGACCTTGTATATGAGAGCACTGGTCTAAGACTCTTCTTGTGCTGTATCTGGAAAATGCTACACAACGTCACGGTTTACGACAATTATCTGTGCAGATCATGCAGATAGCAGAGATCTCGAGCCATGACCTAGTACATCGGGACTCTCCAGGCTAGCAAATGCAAACCATTTTTTGGAAACGACTGACATGCAGATAGGGAAGAAACACAAAGTACAAAAATTATGCACATAGTCTTAAAGAAAGGGTCGAAAAGGATTTTCTAATAACTAATGAGTCTATGCTTCAAAATATAGTAGCTCTGAGTTGCGCAACTGATGTTTGCCCAGAGTTACAGACTCATCAACTAAACAAGCAAATGAAAAAGTCTTGGGAGCAAAATGAAGCCAAGCAAAAAGTCCTAATTATAACACTAACTACAAGGCATTTTTTTTTTTTTTTTTTTTGTACATGTGGGAATAAATGCATTTCAAAGCTGCAGTGAAGAAGACATCACCAATAAAACAAGAAATGTGATCCAAACAGTGAAAAACACATATATAGCATCATGAACAGTAGCAAGTGACATCATCCATAGAAGATCAGAGAGCGATAGACATAGAAACAACATAAACTGCCATTCTCCAAAACAAAAAAATAGGCTGTAAAAAAATCTGTAGATTCTAATAAGTTCATAACAACACAAGATGGTCTATTACCATACACACCATCTCAAAATATTACAACAGATTAAGGTATGTGCAAATTTCTTGGCCATGTGTATTTCAAGCCAAATAAATATGGGAAAAAAGTGTAAATGTTATCAGAGTCAGACACAGGTTATGTCTGGAATTTTTCTGTTTATGCAGGTGAGAGGTCTGACACTGCTTGGGAATCTGTCAGGAAAAGGTTACACTTCATTTACAAACCAATGCTACACCAGTCCAACAACTGCTTCAGAACTGGAAGCTGCAAAAGCTGCTCTTGTGGGAACAACATGAAAATCTAGACAGGGTTTACCTTGTGCTATAAAAGATTCAAAACTACAGCAAGGTGAACTAATTTTTAGGCATAAAGGAAAATATCTTAGCATCTGTTGGAAGGACAAAAGGGATGTGCAGATGATAAGTACAAGGCATATTGCTGAGATGGTGATCTTCACCAATACGAGAGGCGGGAAGATGTCAAAGCCAGTCTGTGTGGTGGACTATAATAAAGACAAGTTGGGTGTTGACTTATCAGACCAACTACTGTCATACAAGGCACCAGACTGAGAAGTGGTGGAGACAGTTGGCATTACACATCCTACTAATAGTGATGGGAAATGCCGGTATATTTTACAGAAACAAAACAATGTGCAGTGTGTTCTCTCAGATGCAAAATACTTACTGGAAAAGGGTGGCAAAAGACACAAGCTATCAGCATAGTGAATGTGAAGTACTGTGCAAATTACTTTGTTTTAAAATTTATCTTACAAAGACCAAAACTGCATCTTAATATAAAGACAAAGGAGGTTACTGTAGATAAAACAAGCAGCAGAGATCTTTATTAAAATTTTGTGAAAAAAAATGTAATTTTCTTCTGGAAAATTAAATGGGTATATTCTTGACCAATTTTTCCTCTATCAAAAAACAAAATTATACTTGAAAGTTTCTTGGAAGCATATATTAATTAAAAGAAGGAAATATTACACAGTTTTAAACTAGAAAGTCCAGGCTTTTCAATACGGGTAATATCATTCCTCTGCATCGACATGGATACTCTGCAAAACACACTTAAGTGGCTGGCAGATGGTTCATTTAACCACCTTACAATAATTCTCTATTATTCCAATCTCAAACAGCACACAGAAAAATGATAACCTATATCTTTCCGTGCGAGCTCTAATTTCCTTTATTTTATTATGATGATCATTTCTCCCTATGTAGGTCAGCGTCAACATAATATTTTCACATTTGGAGGGGAAAGTTTGTGATTGAAATTTCGTGAGGAGATTCCACTACAAGAACAAATGCCTTTGTTTTACTGATCTCCACTCCAAATCCTGCATCATATCACTGACACTTTCTCCCTATTTTGTGATAATACAAAATGTGCTGTTCTTCTTTGAACTTTCTCGATGTACAAGTCTACATGGTACGAATACCAGACTGTGCAGCAGTACTTCAAAAGAGGATGGACAAGCGTAGTGTAGGCTGTTGCTTTAGGAACGCCAGAAATCGCCTCTGTTGTATTTGGTGACTGTCCATCAACTAATACAAACTGTCACATCTCTGACAGGAAATCTTGAATCCAGTCACATAACTGAGACGATATTCCGTAAGCACACAATTTCACTACAAGTCAGTTGTGTAGTACAGTGTCAAAAGCCTTCAGGAAATCTAGAAATATGGAATCAATTTGAAATCCCTTGTGTATAGCACTCAACACTTTGTGTGTTTAAAGAGCTAGTTGTGTTTCACAAGAACGATGTTTTCTAAATCCGTGTTCACTGCATGTCGATATACCATTCTCTTCAAGGTAATTCATAATGTTCAAATACAATATACGTTCTAAAATCATGCTGCATTTCGACGTTCATCATGAATATTGGTGTGACCTATTCAACTTTCCAGTCTTTGGGTATGGATCTTTTGTTGAGTGAGCAATTGTTTGTGACTGTTAAGTATGGAGCATACTCTGAAAGGAACATAACTGGTATACAGTCTAGACTGGAAGACTTGCTTTTAGTAAGTGATTTAAACCGCTTCACTCCTCTGAAGATATCTACTTCTAAGTTACTTATGTTGGCAGATGTTTTTTTTTTTTTTTTTTTTTTTTTTGTTGCTATAACAGAAACCATTAAAAACAATGAGGCCTTTCATTAGAGGTTTATGCACTATGGTTCAGGACCCAAAGTGTTAAATGGACTGTTTGATACAAAAAAGTGAAACAGATGATATGGTAAGGAGGAGATATCAGGTGAGTATGACTAGTAATAGGTAGCTGTCAGTTGTGATTCAGAAACAAACACATGATCTGTATTATATACTGAAAACGATAATCTCGTAATCCCACAGCCACACCAACCAAATGACAGTTACAGAGATGTCACTCTCCAGCAAAAAGTTGCTCACAATACCACAACAATGTTGCTCTTATTAGCTTTTGTTAGGGTATGTGGAATGTAAAATACAGTTAGAGTGCAATCACTATTCCTGAGAGTGTCTGTTACAAATTTTACTTTTTAAATTTCTTGGCTACTTAGTTCAAAGTGTACATTCATATATGTACCGTTTAGTACCTGCAAGAGGTCAGGTGGCAGAGGCATCCGCTGGTCTTCCAGTCTTGACATTTCCAGAATAGCATGCCATTCTTCACTACTACGGTGCTGCTGTTGCTGCTGAGAGTCTGTTTTAGGCCAACGCAATCTCCAAGGTGAGCCTGCAGTTGTACGTGAAGTGTCAATACAAGTACACAACTGTGGTTACAGTAAACCACAAAACATCCTTGACACATATGTAGATGACAAGAGATAAAGTGATTGCTTAATGGAGAACATATGCAGAAATGCACGCATATAGAGATGTGTATATAGAAAACACACACACACACACACACACACACACACACACACCACTAAAACAGAATGTACTCCTTCTTTTGTACTTTATTAATATTTGTTTTTAGCATATGCTGAAAACCAAATACCATAAGCCTGTCCTAGTTCAAGATTTCCTTTCACTCAGTGGTAGCCTCAACCGGAAAAACCACTTCATCTGATGCACAAACAACACAGTGAGTAAAAACCGAGGATGAACACTCCTAAGCCTAAATGGGGATCCTTCTCCTCTTTCCAAAAACAACTTTTTCAGGATCTTAAGACTTCCTTCCTTCAAGCATCATCTCCCGATTCTTCCTAACAAATACTTCTGGAACCTCAAACTTGACTATCTGAATTCCATGCTATCAGTTAATATTAAGCAAGCAGTAGTAGACAAGGGAGCAACTGTTAACTTTAATTCAGGAGGCAGCATCTTTTTAAAAGTAACTGTTTCCTTCTTTATTTTAAAATGTTAATTTTAGGTTGTATAAGTGGAAATTTTTATTAGTTTGGTGATAACTAATTACTACAAGTGCAGACAAAATTAACTTTAACATCTATTTTTGGTAAAGTATAGCTTGACTAGTGCTACGTATCCTAAAGTTCTCTTTTATTAAGAACTCCAGGAAACATGATGGATGATGGCACTGACAGTACATTTAGTAGTTAAGCGTGTAAGGTATGTGAAAAACGAGTGTATAAACGTATATTATGTTTGAAGTGTAGCTTCTGGCTTCAAGAGAAGTACATGAAGGTCAATTTGAAAATGACAAGTTTCCTTGGTCATGTTCTGTGTGAGCATGACAAACGTGTAGAGGTGATTAATAAAGTGAACTTTAAAAAATGAAATTGTCAAATTTCTGAACACATACACTGAGGCACTTAAAAAGATGAAATAGCACTCTTGAAAGAGGAAAATGCAGCACTGATGAGCAAAAAAATTATGGTGCTGATGAAACTACTGATATAATGACAAAAGTACGCACAAAATGGCTGTATGCGTTATATAACAGATTTCAATAAAACGCTTCAGGTTGGCATAAACAACATGCTAAACCAACATGAACATATAAATGGATCAACACAAAGTACAAAAATTATGCACATAGTCTTAAAGAAAGGGTCGAAAAGGATTTTCTAATAACTAATGAGTCTATGCTTCAAAATATAGTAGCTCTGAGTTGCGCAACTGATGTTTGCCCAGAGTTACAGACTCATCAACTAAACAAGCAAATGAAAAAGTCTTGGGAGCAAAATGAAGCCAAGCAAAAAGTCCTAATTATAACACTAACTACAAGGCATTTTTTTTTTTTTGTACATGTGGGAATAAATGCATTTCAAAGCTGCAGTGAAGAAGACATCACCAATAAAACAAGAAATGTGATCCAAACAGTGAAAAACACATATATAGCATCATGAACAGTAGCAAGTGACATCATCCATAGAAGATCAGAGAGCGATAGACATAGAAACAACATAAACTGCCATTCTCCAAAACAAAAAAATAGGCTGTAAAAAAATCTGTAGATTCTAATAAGTTCATAACAACACAAGATGGTCTATTTTTCAACAGATTAGGGTCTCCAAATTTCAGGAGAATGGTTATGTGCAAAATTATAAACAATAATAAAAACAGAAACTCCTCCATAGCCGGTCCCAGGCCAAGTTGAGAAAGGAGGAAGGGAAGGCGTAACACCTCGTTAAAAACCTTGGTTCACCTGGCCCGGGTGATAGTACCTCATGAGGGCCCCTTGCCAGGGATACAGTGAAGACCTCAACAGCAGCGAAGGCGGAGAAGATGGACTTCGGTATGGCGGAGCTGGCGAAGAGGCAGCCTCTTGTCCAAGGCCAAAGTGGACAGAGGGCACGACGGTTCCACATGTTAGTGGAGGTACCAAGACAACGTCTGTTCCACATGTTAGTGGCAGCTGAATAAGTAATATTCCAAGCTAACAACCTGGTCTTACTTTGGGAATTCAGGGACTGACTTTGGATTCCCTACTCTTTATGGTTTACAGCTTCAAGTCGCAAAATGGTAAGTTCACACAATGAATGCTCTATCCCAGGTGACAACTCTGACGAGGAATCCACCATTACACCATGTAATACAATGGGACCTAGGATTCTGGGGAGTCCCAACACTTGCGATGAAATAGAGACGGAATATATTGAAAAGCCTTCCAAGTTTCAGTTCAAGAAGTAGTACTACTTTGGAACATTAAATGTAAATTCTCTTCTGAAAATTGGGAAACAAAAGGAATTAGAATTAGTTCTGCAGAAGAATGATATACAAATTATAGCAGTCCAGGAAACACGATTCTTAGATGAGAATGTAGTTGATACACAACATTATAGAATTTATAAAGGGAAACCAGCAGTGAGAATAATGGAAAACATGTCGGTGTTTGGAACAGCATTTTATGTCACAAAAAAATCGTAGACAGTGTAATAGAATTTAGATAAAATTCAGAAAGAATGTCCCTGTTAACAATAAAGTGCAAGAAGAAAAGTTACAACCTGTCATGCACTTATAAATGCAGACAACAGAAGAAATCTGGAGAAAGTAAATCAATTATGGGATCTTTTAGAATCTGAAATATCTATCATACCTAAAAAGAACGTTAAAATACTTCTTGGTGACTTCAATGCGCAAATTGGGAGGGAAAAGAATTTTAAGACTATTGTAGATGAATATCCAGCGCACTCAAGAACAAACAGAAATGGTGAAAGACTGAACAATATGTGTAAAATGTTCTAGTTAAAACCTTGGAGACATCCAAATGGAAACCTAAGAGAATTTCAACTGGATCACGTAGTCATATCTAAAAGTTATATCACAGAAATTATGAAAGTTAAAATAGTCAGAAATGGGGAATTCGACTCAGATCATTATCTATCTTTTCCCACCTAAAACAAAAAAGATGACCAAGAAAGTGATCAGATACAACACCACTACAGCTAATATTACAAAAGAAAATATAGAAAAAATTAGAGAAGAAATTGAAACATGTAAAGAAGGTGATTGGCGAGAACTCCAGATGCAGATAACTCAAGCAGCAGAGAAAACTTTAGGATTGGCCAAGAGTAAAAAGAAGACACGGTGGAATGAGGAGTGTGATGAAGCACTAATACAAAGTAATGGCCAAACTAAGATTAACCTTTTTCGGACACCTCTACCGAATGGATGGAAATAGACTAACAAAACAAATACTCCTATATTTCTGGAAGAAGAAATAGACAATAGCATGGGTTACAGAAGTAAGGAAAGATCTAGAAAGAAACAACATAAAAGAATCACAAATAGCAGAAAGAAACCGTTTTAAAAATAAAGTACTACATTTGGAAGGCTTTCAAAGCAGAAGAAATAAAAAATTGGGACCAACATGGGCAGAAGAGAGGAAGAGACTTCATGGAGAGAAAATGATGGAATACTGGAAACATAGGAAACACCTACAAAGGAAGAAGAGGAACTGAAGCTGTTCAAACGGTTCAAATGGCTCTGAGCACTATGGGACTTAACATCTGAGGTCATCAGTCCCCTAGAACGTAGAACTACTTAAACCTAACTAACCTAAGGACATCACACACATCCATGCCCGAGGCAGGATTCGAACCTGCGACCGTAGCAGTCACGCGGTTCCGGACTGAAGTGCCTAGAACTGCATGGTCAAAGCGGCTGGCGAACTGAAGCTGTTAATGTGATCCCAGTTTGTCAATATGATTGTGGGGGGAAGGGAGAAACCAAAGAATATTTCGCACTTTCATGTTTTAAGTTTTGTATCAAGCGCGTTGTAAAGATTGTGCTACTGAATAGCAACAGTGATCAAGTAAGAATGCCCTTATGGTTTAACAAAAAGATGAGACTGATGAAATAATTTTTATCCTACATGGAGAATTATTGTAAATTTTTGTTGCACTACTTGTAACAGAACATTTATAAGCCAATATCCTTACTGGAGATACTAGAAGGTATCAGATAGATTATATAATGGTAAGACAGAGATTTAGGAACCAGGTTTTAAATTGTAAGACATTTCCAGGGGCAGATGTGGACTCTGACCACAATCTATTGGTTATGAACTGTAGATTAAAACTGAAGAAACCGCAAAAAAGTGGGAATTTAAGGAGATGGGACCTGGATAAACTGACTAAACCAGAGGTTGTACAGAGTTTGAGGGAGAGCACAAGGGAACAACTGACAAGAATGGGAGAAAAAAATACAGTAGAAGAAGAATGGGTAGCTCTGAAGGCTAGTAAAAATCCTTGGGTAACAGAAGATACATAGAATTTAATTGATGAAAGGAGAAAATATAAAAATGCAGTAAATGAAGCAGGTAAAAAGGAATACAAACGTCTCAAAAATGAGATTGACAGGAAGTGCAAAATGGCTAAGCAGGGAAGGCTAGAGGACAAATGTAAGGATGTAGAGGCGCATACCACTACAGGTTATCTCACTAGGGGTAAGATAGATACTGCCTACAGGAAAATTAGAGAGACCTTTGGAGAAAAGAGAACCACTTGTATGAATATCAAGAGCTCAGATGGAAACCCAGTTCTAAGCACAGAAGGGAAAGCAGAAAGGTGGAAGGAGTATATAGAGTGTCTATACAAGGGCGATGTACTCCAGTGCAATATTATGGAAATCGAAGAGGATGTAGATGAAGATGAAATGGGAGATATGATACTGCGTGAAGAGTTTGACAGAGCACTGAAATACCTGAGTCGAAACAAGGCCCCGGGAGTAGACAACATTCCATTAGAGTTACTGATGGCCTTGGGAGAGCCAGTCCTGACAAAACTCTACCATCTGGTGAGCAAGATGTATGAGACAGGCGAAATACCCTCAGACTTCAAGAAGAATATAATAATTCAAATTCCAAAGAAAGCCGGTGTTGACAGATGTGAAAATTACCAAACTATCAGTTTAATAAGTCACAGCTGCAAAATACTAATGGGAATTCTTTACAGACGTATGGAAAAACTGGTAGAAGCCGACCTTGAGGAAGATCAGTTTGGATTCCATAGAAATATTGGGACATGTGAGGCAATACTGACCCTACGACTTATCTTAGAAGCTAGATTAAGAAAAGGCAAATCTATGTTTCTAGCATTTGTAGACTTAGAGAAAGCTTTTGACAATACTGACTGGAATGCTCACTTTCAAATTCTAAAGGTGGCAGGGGTAAAATACAGGAAGTGAAAGGCTATTTACAATTTGTACAGAAATCAGATGGCAGTTATAAGAGTCGAGGGGCATGAAAGGGAAGCAGTGGTTGGGAAGGGAGTGAGACAGGGTTGTAGCCTCTCCCTGATGTTGTTCAATCTGTATATTGAGCAAGCAGTGAAGGAAACAAAAGAAAAATTCAGAGTAGGTATTAAAATCCATTTAGAAGAAATAAAAACTTTGAGGTTCGCCGATGACATTGTAATTCTGTCAGACACAGCAAAGGAATTGGAAGAGCAGATGAATGGAATGGACAGTGTCTTGAAAGGAGGATATAAGATGAACATCAACAAAAGCAAAATGAGGATAATGGAATGTAGTCGAATTAAGTCGGGTGAATCTGAGGGAATTAGATTAGGAAATGAGACACTAAAAGTAGTAAAGGAGTTTTGCTATTTGGGGAGCAAAATAACTGATGATTGTCGAAGTAGAGAGGATATAAAATGTAGACTGGCAATGGCAAGGAGAGCGTTTCTGAAGAAGAGAAATTTGTTAACATCGAGTATAGATTTAAGTGTCAGGAAGTCGTTTCTGAAAGTATTTGTATGGAGTGTAGCCATGTATGGAAGTGAAACATGGACGATAAATAGTTTGGACAAGAAGAGAATAGAAGCTTTCGAAATGTGGTGCTACAGAAGAATGCTGAAGATTAGATGGGTAGATCACATAACTAATGATGAATTATTGAATAGAATTGGGGAGAAGAGGAGTATGTGGCACAACTTGACAAAAAGAAGGGACCGGTTAGTAGGACACGTTCTGAGGCATCAAGGGATGACCAATTTAGTATTGGAGGTCAGCGTGGATGGTAAAAATCGTAGAGGGAGACCAAGAGATGAATACACTAAGCAAGAATGTGGGTTGCAGTAAGTACTGGGAGATGAAGAAGCTTGCACAGGATAGAGTAGCACGGAGAGCTGCATCAAATCAGTCTCACGACTGAAGACCACAACAACAACAACAACAACATCCTTACTGACTAGACATAGCACTTTATTTTTGTCTTATTATAACATGTGAATGGATACTGAAGTTTTTATTTATGTACACTACAGACAGAACAAAATGACTAGCATATGGACAATGAATGAAACATGCATTTTAATAGAGCTGATGTTGGAAGTTTATGGCCATCCATTTTATAAACAATTGATTTGTGAGGCAGGTTTAACCGACAACTGCAGCTGAAGTATGCTGTGATCGCGTTTACCACGTTGAGGCACACGTACCATCTGCACAAGTTGTATCATTTCTGAGCATTCAGCAGAATGTTGAATTCAGTATGCTCAAAGTCGACATTCAAAAGCTCATTCTGTGTGCCAATGGCTGAAGGAATAATAAGCAAAAGAATTGTAAGAAAGAATTTTCTTCAAGCTATAGTGAAAGTAAAAGCATAATTTGGATACATTGAAACACAAACAGCTTAAATAAAACCCTTCTAAATGGCAAAGGGACAAAAAATGACTGCGTACAAATTTTTCTGACAGACTAGAGAAATGTTACAGTCCCCTGCCTTAATGAACATTGACTAGCAAAATACTTTCACTAAAATCCATAATAAATCAGACAACTACATTGTAGTTAGTAGGTTTCGTAGAAGAATGGAATTTATGGGCATTCCTGCACACTGATAAAAAATTCTTTACGTATATGCTAAGGGATGATTTTTTTGGATGATGAGGACATATTTGCAAGATTGTATCAAGACTTCGACTCTTAGAAGGACAAAATATTCTGATGATTTCGATTCATAAATCCCAGGTAAACAAGTAATAAAAATACTTACATTTAAACTTGGGAATCTGTTACAGATACAAACCAAAGAGAAAAAGTAAAAGATTATGACAGCTGCTGATTTCACATTTGATTGTACAAGAAAATTCTGCATTGACATGGGAATTTCCAATCACTCTGCATTGTTTTTGAAGCTAACAAAAATAAATAAACCATGCATTACAAATACAAATTCATTACACAAAGCTTCAGTGAAGAATTAATAAACTTTTTGTATTGCAGACACGAAGAAATAAACTGGCCAATGGGTGATTATATTCTAGTTCTAAAAACTATGATATATTTGTTGACAGTTTTATGCAGGGTTAAACCAAATATTTTTGTCATTACAATTAACAGACAGTCTAAATTAAAAACTGCTGGTACTACTAAAGTGTCAAGTGGTAGGAGAAGACACACAATGAACTGAAAAGTAAAATACATGTAGAATTTATAAACTATGTCAGACATTATAAAGCTATATTTTAAAATAGTAGGAAGAGCACGAAAAGAAATGGTTCACAAAAAATTCATATTGAACCATACAAATAAAACAAAGGCATGCGGACAATTATAAAATAAGAACTTGGTGTCACAGCTGGTAGTTCACATGTCTATAAATCCCTTCCTAACCCTTCAGAAATATATGAGTATTTCAATTAATTTTTAATAAATGAATTAAATCAGACGTTGACTTATGTAGCTACATAAGTAATACCTATATCCTCAGTCTGGATCAGGATAACAGGAAATTGTAAACTAAATTTGAAAGAATTACAGCTGAAGATGTAGAAAAAGTAGTATTTGATCAGGAGTAGTGTGATTTTCTGATGAAATCATGTCATATACAAACTTTGTTAGAACTGTACATCTAACTGTGTGTATACGACAGTTGGGCAACAAATCCAAACAGTATATTGCGACTATGGCCGAAGGATAATCTCAGCCGCTCAGTTACATGGAACATTAATTGACATTTGGCAGTTAATTTCAGTAAGTCCTTCACAACCTAAAGCCTTTTGGACATTTTCTCCAGGCATCATTCCCTCTGGATTATGCAGTCTGTGACAGTTCTTCCAACATATCATTTAGTCATTCAGCTCTATGTCTCCGTCCCTGCTAGTTCCTATCCTCTACTTGCCCCTGCTCGCTTTCCAGTCTTCACCCCTTATCTCTCTCTTCTTCTTTTACTTCCTCCTTTCTTCCCTTTACTCTGTTGCAAACATCAATATTTGTCCTGTGCATTATTTTATTTTTAATTCTAGTATTATCATATAGTATGGCACCCCATTTTCAAACAAATTAACTGCCAAGGTCTGTAGAAAGAAAAGATTATTAGCTTGTGATTTGGGGATCTGATCTTTCATGCTGGGAGCAACCCCAGAAGCAACACAACTGTATACTTATAATTCTGCTTGATCAATAACATTGACGTGGATGGGCAGATCTTAAAATATCAGTCAATTTCTTGCTTAAAGAATTATGAGTCTTGATGTGGTTTCAAATGAACTACATTCCAGTAGCAGTTTTAGCTGCCAACCTGACACTACCCAACTCTTTTGCACAACTTATCGTACAAAAAATAGTGATCTACTGAGAGACCTTTAATACAAATCATCAAATAAACTAAATATTTTCATAGTATGGAAGTATGAATATGAAAAGCACCAAATACAGCCCTTTCCTTTTGCAAACATGTAAATCAGTATAATGTCTGACTCTTTTCATCCTAACCTAGGCTCCAGCCTATGCAATAGTTCATGCTGTCTCCACAAACTTTATTCACAAAATAGCTAAAACAATATTCAATACAAACTAAAACAAACAATTTCAGTGTTCTGTTTTATGGCCAGAAACACTTATGCACGACATTGTGTCTCCTGTGCTGTGATCAGTACATGGAAGCAAAATGAGTGGACACAATGTTTATTTACATATTTCTGCAGATAAAGTGGCATGCTTGGTGATTTTCATATTTAAACTTACGTACTACAAAAGTATGCAGTTTAAGTGATGCACCACACAAAACCACATTATTTTTGGTATGATTTGTCACGCAAAAATATCTGGAAATCTGTTGCCAGATAAAAAAATACCTGTATTCCAAGATAATAGTGAAGATCGCTTCATTATTGTGGGAAATGGAATTCTAATGATTAAAATAGTTAAATTTTTGACAAATATGAAGAGGCAAATTCTTCAGAGAGAAATGAAGGAAACACTGAAACGCACAGGGTTGCATGTTGAAACTAGGCTAACAAATCTTATGGTCACAGATCCATTATGAACTATGTGTTCACATTCCACCACAGAACGATAATGAACACTGTTAATGCTGACATAGTGAAGAGTATTATGTGTACACAGAAAGGCTGATCTCAGCCATGTTAACTATCCTATTCCTACATAATTTAGTACAAAAGCAACTTTCCATGCCAGCAGGATATGTAAATATGTCTCGTGTTGAGCTGAAAGTAAGCTGCCTACCATGCTCAAATTTTGACTCTTGGCAGTTGTTTTCACACTACTATGAAGTGCTGATGAAACAGTGGCGTGGAGTCTCAGAAGAGAACTTTTCAAGGCTGTACAGTTCACAAGCTACTTTTCCGTAACTGATTAGATTTAATGGGTTTAATATAAATTATTTCTATTTTAATAATGTCAATAAATGTGACCTGCAGTGTTCATAAATATAATGTAACTGATAGGTATATTTTCATTTTCAATGTGACAATGAGAAACAATGGAATAAGACATAAGTAGGAACATACAATACTTAAAAAATAAGCCATCAGAAATTAATACTAAAGTCAGCATAAAATAATGCCAAAACTGACAGAAAATAACACCAAAACTGGCAGAAAATACAGGGTTATTACAAATGATTGAAGCGATTTCACAGCTCTACAATAACTTTATTATTTGAGATATTTTCACAATGCGTTGCACACACATACAAAAACTCAAAAAGTTTTTTTAGGCATTCACAAATGTTCGATATGTGCCCCTTTAGTGATTTGGCAGACATCAAGCCGATAATCAAGTTCCTCCCACACTCGGCGCAGCATGTCCCCATCAATGAGTTCGAAAGCATCGTTGATGCGAGCTCGCAGTTCTGACACGTTTCTTGGTAGAGGAGGTTTAAACACTGAACCTTTCACATAACCCCACAGAAAGAAATCGCATGGGGTTAAGTCGGGAGAGCGTGGAGGCCATGACATGAATTGCCGATCATGATCTCCACCACGACCGATTTTAATACTTTTTTGTGTGTGGGATCTAAAATTTAAAAACCTCTCTCACACCGGCCTGATTTAGCTTCACTGATCAGGATAGTAAAACATGAGTATATTAAGGGAATTTTCATTGACAAAGCAGGCTAATCACATTCACACAGTTCAATACTGTTCTATCCTGATTAAATTGAGCTTAACTTAAATTCCATAAGGCAGTGAAGCAATTTCGAAGTCTCGGTGCGACGAAAATTGTCAGTCGATCTCCTGGAAACATTTGTAATAATTATTAACTTTCGGTGATCACATGGGGAAGACCGGAGATCTGCTGGTAAGACCGTGTTAGCCTATTTATTTGAAGTAACTGGATATATTGAGCATACAAAACGGCAGGTTCGTCCAGTGTAAATCAGATGTTCCCCACTGATCCCGTGCAACACAGCGTAGTAAGCAGACACTGTCAATAATAAACAGTTAAATAATATGTGAACACACTTACTTTAGTTTAGTTCATGTATTAAATTCCTTCTCATGCAGAATCTCATCAAGATGGCGACTAGCCCAACAATACATACATAAACATCCTCCTTTCACGTCTAATCGGCAAGAAGTCCTCTTTCTTTTTCATGCCCGCATCTCGTGGTCGTGCGGTAGCGCTCTCGCTTCCCACGCCCGGGTTCCCGGGTTCGATTCCCGGCGGGGTCAGGGATTTTCTCCGCCTCGTGATGGCTGGGTGTTGTGTGCTGTCCTTAGGTTAGTTAGGTTTAAGTAGTTCTAACTTCTAGGGGACTGATGACCATAGATGTTGAGTCCCATAGTGCTCAGAGCCATTTGAACCATTTTTTTTTCTTTTTCATAAGAGAAAACATAGATAGCAGAGAAGCTATTCCATGGAGTAAATGGACGCTCCAAGGAATAATTGGGCTTTAGCAGAGAAGCTATTCCATGGAGTAAATGGACGCTCCAAGGAATAATTGGGCTTGAAACTACTTTGCATTGATAATCGGTAAGATAAGAAGAGATATTTCGAGATATGTACTGAGTTATATAATTTATAAAATTTCTGAAAATATCGCGGAGAGACCGCTGCAAGAGACATTACACGATCCATCGGTTTTCCAATCTCCTGTTGGAGAAATGCCAAACATCATGATGGAAGTGCGGTGGAGCACCATCCTGTTGAAAGATGAAGTCGGCGCTGTGGGTCTCCAGGTCTGGCATGAGCCAATTTTCCGCGGGCTACGCGTGAAACTTGCCCGCACGCGTTCAACCGTTTCTTCGCTCACTGCAGGCCGACCCGTTGATGTCCCCTTACAGAGGCATCCAGAAGTTTTAAACTGCGCATACCATCGCCGAATGGAGTTAGCAGTTGGTGGATCTTTGTTGAACTTCGTCCTGAAGTGTCGTTGCACTGTTATGACTGACTGATGTGAGTGCATTTCAAGCACGACATATGCTTTCTCGGCTCCTGTCGCCATTTTGCCTCACTGCGCTCTCGAGCGCTCTGGCGGCAGAAACCTGACGTGTGGCTTCAGCCGAACAAAACTTTATGAGTTTTTCTAAGTATCTGTAGTGTGTCGTGACCATATGTCAATGAATGGAGCTACAGTGAATTTATGAAATCGCTTCAATCATTTGTAATAGCCCTGTAACATCAAAATATGAAAAAAAAAATCACAAAAACTGAGAAAAAGTAACACTGAAACTTATTTTTGCTTGTCTATATTGTTGTGCAATCAATAAAAAGTCCCATCTTTTTAAAATAACTGACAATATACATAAGAAGTGGATACTGGCTTTTTAGAAGGGCACAGTCAAATCTTTCATTGACATAAATAATTTTAAGCTAGGATTTTCTGTTCACAGCAAATACTACAATATGTCCTTGAGACTCCATATTCCAAAAAGTTATTGGTTTCAATTTCTTAGGCCAATTTCTAACAAGACACTGCATAGAGGTGTCATGAAATTGTCACCCTGATTCACTCTATCTAGTCCTAGTATGTACATCTTGTTAGGCTCATTAAGTTTGGCTGAATTCATGCTTTCTTGATTTTAATAGTTCACTCATTCTTAAATATGTAGTAATGCAGACTAATAAGACATGGGAAAGACTGAACTTAATAAAATAGAAGTTTCTTGTTGTGAAAACATACTGTCACAACACATATAAAAATATCCAAACTTTTCAGCACTGATGTTCCTCTCACCTCATTCCCAAAGCAATGCCTCACTCAGGATTTCCCACAGAAATAATCCCAGTTTCATTATATATTTTTTCCTCTGGATATTTTACCCCTGTGGCTTGCTGTTGTCAGAGCAGATACCTTCAATTTTGTCAAAGGCTCAACTATTAAATACCAAACAATAACTTATTTATTTTTACATATTTATGGTATATGTATGCATAGATTTGTATAAGCAAACAAGTTCCTTGGGTGTGAAACAAATCAGTAAGTGGAACACAAATACTATTACACGGAACACAATACAAAGATTGTAGAAAAAACCTGTCCACTAATCAAAATGTAAGAAAGCAGTTTATGGGGAAGGAGCATAATCACACACAGTCAGTTATTTGCAAATTTAAGGTATCATATGTGGAAGGGATAAGATTTATAATTGAAGTATATTTTTTAAGTGAAAAATAGCACCATGCTAACCAATTACATGATTGTCTTATGCTACAGTATTTTTTTTTTCTTTCTTTCATATCACACACACACACACACACACACACACACACACACATTTAGAAATCCTTCTATGGAGTAAGAGTTATCAAACAGATATGATATGAGTTTGTGTTTGAAGTTTTATGGCTGAATGAATACCTCATTCCTTATGTTTGTGACGACTCAACCAGAGAAACTCTGTACATTAGTGGCAGTACAGGTCCAAACCAGATAATTGATTATGACAGATAGGCCACAGATGATTGAAACAAAAATTAGCTGTTGACTTTGTAGCTACTTTTTTGTGCTTGGTGAAGACATAAACTAGAAGCACAATAACCACGCAAATTGCACTAGTAATTAAAAACCCACTGCTGATGGCACCGTCTTAGTGCAATTAGAGTGTGTAAAACAAATAAAGTGAATATTATCCATAGTGGATGTTGCTGGTAGAGGAAATTTTTCTACACCCTATATACAAGTAAAGTATTTTGTTGAAGGCAGAACAACAAATCTTACCTAATCAATACGGTAAAATAACATAACCTGGATTTGTTACACTGTATATAATTACAAAATTGTTAAGTTTTTATTAGTTTTGTGTAAGGAATGTGTTTTGTACTTCCACAAGTGAATCACACTTTCTGTAAATCAATATCAGCATTGCAAGTGATACTACAGTAATAAAAGCATTGGGGTTTAACTACAATGTGTTCACATATGCAGTTTTGTGTGTAGGTCTGACCACCACAAAAAATCTTATCACTAATACTCACCATTCTCTTCAGCAAAACCCATACGGAAGAGTCGAGGAGAGCTGTAGAATAGCCAGAAGTCAGGGAAGTTTGAGTCTGGTGTATCATAACGAAGTAGCAGGCGACCTCCCACATTCTCAACAATCTGAAATCATTATAACACACATTAATAAAATGATACACTCACCTTACGCAAACAATGGAATGTGCAGAAATTTGGTGTGACAGAAGTGCATTAGTGAATACATAACATGATTTATAGTTTAATCTGACAGCTTTCTCTCTAGACACACACACACACACACACACACACACACACACACACACACACAGAGTCACAATTTACTGTCATTCTGAGAGCAGAAGTAAACTTAAAATCTTCATTTATGGACTATAACTTTTCCAAAGTTGCTCCTTTCTTAGTCGTCATCTTTGTCTCTGCACTTAGCCTTCTCACTATGATGCTATTGTAAGACACAACACTTAACAACTGTCTGCTATGTGCGCTATTCTGTACATTTTGTTTTGAGGTTGTACTGTCATCACGACAAACTTAGTGATTACATGGAGTGTGAAAAATGTAAACAGTTAAGTGCAGTCCTCCTAATCCAAACAGAAAATGGTAAAAACAGAATTCTGCTTTGGTTTAGCCAAGAGTATTAACCGAGAGACACCTGCCATGTATGCCATGTATGCCATCAGTGTTGCATCCTGTATGAAAAAATTGTTGGGTAGACTGTTCTAGCAACCTGCAAACATGGGATCATTCATATCAAGGACATGGGATCACAGTAGACTTTGCACAGTTTGCACACCAGATATCGAACAGTGAATTAAAAGGTGACCCTGAAAAGAATGTGAGAACAAATGGAGCCAGTGAAAGCAAAAACCATGGTCTTGCACAGTCAGTTCTGCACGAGTAGTTACTTTACCCATATCACTTACAGAATATGCAAGCTCTCAGGTGACAGAAGACAACAATACCAAATTATAGTTCATAACATACAATTTAGTTATGGATCAAGCAGGATTCACACACAGTAGGATAATAAATTACCACAATAGCCAAATGGGGACAGACGCAAATCCTTGAAAGATCATAGATGCGAGGCATTGGCTCGCTCTAGTAGCAACCTGTGAGCAGGAATTGTGGAAGACAGACTCACAGGGCCTTACACTTTACCAGATAAATAATCAGATGCCATTTATCACCAATTTATCACAGTATGTTACCTGTGGCACTGGTGAAAGTTACACTTGCAGAAAGACAATGAATATGGTTTATGCACAGTGGGGAACCACACCATTTTCTACTCCTTGTAAAACGGTACCTAACACACAATTAGATTTCTATCATGTGCACATTTGAAGGTATTTGTGTATCTCACAGCCATCTAAAACACGCACACATTACAGGAGTGTGTTTCCCACAGATGTGACCATATCCAAATGCAAAGAGATGTGTTGGCACAGCTGAGCTACTCTTTGAGGAGGGCTGAAGGATGTTTAAGAATGAGTGGTAATCACACTGAGCACTTCCCATAGTGCCAACAAATAGCTTTCATATGACAGAATGATCGATCTATTTTTCAACATCTATTTGTTTATGGACATATGTTCACCAGTACTTTTTCTATTTGTTCTAGTATAATGCCTGTAAAATTTGGGACACTAAATAAATAAATAAATAAATAAAATAAAAAGAAAATGTATCTCTCTCTTCATCAAACATAAGCTGAATTTGACAGGCGAAAAGTTCAACTGAAAATGTAGCTGTGCATTCCGAGTACTACAGCTTCGTAAATATTTGTGAGCTACAATCACGATAACAGCAAATGTATACAGAGGGGAATAAGCCAAGGTAACAGGAAAGAAGTAATGTGAGCTGTAGAAGTACACATAATAAGACTATAGATGCAAATGACAGTGTAATTATACACCTCAAAA
This sequence comes from Schistocerca cancellata, assembly GCF_023864275.1. Lineage (NCBI taxonomy): Eukaryota > Metazoa > Arthropoda > Insecta > Orthoptera > Acrididae > Schistocerca > Schistocerca cancellata. The sequence continues at coordinate 283,430,653 of NC_064631.1, read as the reverse complement.
TTAAAAATGATTAAAGAATGAAATTATTGAACTCTAAAAGGAAGGAAATGAATAGCCAGAAGTATGTAGGGTCCCCCTGAATAGGTCAGGCGTGCACTACATGCCGGAAGCGGCTACAAGGGTAGCGGAGTACGTGTGGAGTGCACATGGGGGTTTTTTAGGTTAGAGAATTCCCTCCCTAGGCCCGTCAATACGCCTACTGAGACGCGGCAAGGTAGGAGTAGGCAAAATGCAACAGGGAATAACAATATTAATGTGCTAATAGTAAACTGCAGGAGCATCTATAGAAAGGTCCCAGAACTGCTCTCATTAATAAACGGTCACAATGCCCATATAGTACTAGGGACAGAAAGTTGGCTGAAACCAGATGTTAACAGTAATGAAATCATAAACTCAGATTGGAATGTATACCGCAGAGACAGGCTGGACAGTGAAGGGGGAGGCGTGTTTATAGCGATAAGAAGTGCAATAGTATCGAAGGAAATTGATGGAGATCCGAAATGTGAAATAATTTGGGTGAAGGTAACGGTTAAAGCAGGATCAGACATGGTAATTAGATGTCTCTTTAGGCCCCCTGGTTCAGCAGCTGTTGTGGCTGAGCACTTGAAGGATAATTTGGAAAATATTTCGAGTAGATTTCCCCACCATGTTATAGTTCTGGGTGAAGATTTTAATTTGCCGGATATAGACTGGGAGACTCAAACGTTCATAATGGGTGGCAGGGACAAAGAATCCAGACCCGAACTATTTGAAACAGTTAACGCAGAACAGGGAATCAGCGATCATAAAGCGGTTACGGCATCGATGATTTCAGCCGTAAATAGAAATATTAAAAAAGGTAGGAAGATTTTTCTGTTTTAAACAAAAGTGACAAAAAGCAGATTACAGAGTACCTGACGGCTCAACACAAAAGTTTTGTCTCAAGTACAGACAGTGTTGAGGATCAGTGGACAAAGTTCAAAACCATCGTACAATATTCGTTAGATGAGTATGTGCCAAGCAAGATTGTAAGAGATGGAAAAGAGCCACCGTGGTACAACAACCAAGTTAGAAAACTGCTGCGGAAGCAAAGGGAACTTCACAGCAAACATAAACATAGCCAAAGCCTTGCAGACAAACAAAAATTATGCGAAGCGAAATGTAGTGTGAGGAAGGCTATGCGAGAGGCGTTCAATGAATTCGAAAGTAAAGTTCTATGTACTGACTTGGCAGAAAATCCTAAGAAATTTTGGTCTTATGTCAAAGCAGTAGGTGGATCAAAACAAAATGTCCAGACACTCTGTGACCAAAATGGTACTGAAACAGAGGATGACAGACTAAAGGCCGAAATACTAAATGTCTTTTTCCAAAGTTGTTTCACAGAGGAAGACTGCACTGTAGTTCCTTCTCTAGATTGTCGTACAGATGACAAAATGGTAGATATCGAAATAGACGACAGAGGGATAGAGAAACAATTAAAATCGCTCAAAAGAGGAAAGGCCGCTGGAACTGATGTGATACCAGTTCGATTTTACGCAGAGTACGCGAAGGAACTTGCCCCCCTTCTTGCAGCGGTGTACTGTAGGTCTCTAGAAGAGCGTAGCGTTCCAAAGGATTGGAAAAGGGCACAGGTCATCCCTGTTTTCAAGAAGGACTGTCGAACAGATGTGCAGAACTATAGACCTATATCTCTAACGTCGATCAGTTGTAGAATTTCGGAACACGTATTATGTTCGAGTATAATGACTTTTCTGGAGACTAGAAATCTACTCTGTAGGAATCAGCATGGGTTTTGAAAAAGACGGTCGTGTGAAACCCAGAAGGCGCTATTCGGCCACGAGACTCAGAGGGCCATAGACACGGGTTCACAGGTAGATGCCGTGTTTCTTGACTTCCACAAGGAGTTCGATACAGTTCCCCACGGTCACTTAATGAACAAAGTAAGAGCATATGGACTATCAGACCAATTGTGTGATTGGATTGAAGAGTTCCTAGATAACAGAACGCAGCGTGTCATTCTCAATGGAGAGAAGTCTTCCCAAGTAAGAGTGATTTCAAGTGTGCCGCAGGGGAGTGTCGTAGAACCGTTGCTATTCACAATATACATAAATGACCTTGTGGATGACATCGGAAGTTCACTGAGGCTTTTTGCAGATGATGCTGTGGTGTATCGAGAGGTTGTAACAATGGAAAATTGTACTGAAATGCAGTAGGATCTGCAGCGAATTGACGCGTGGTGCAGGGAATGGCAATTCAATCTCAATGTAGACAAGTGTAATGTGCTGCGAATACATAGAAAGATAGATCCCTTATCATTTAGCTACAAAATAGCAGGTCAGCAACTGGAAGCAGTTAATTCCATAAATTATCTGGGAGTACGCATTAGGAGTGATTTAAAATGGAATGATCATATAAAGTTGATCGTCGGTAAAGCAGATGCCAGACTGAGATTCATTGGAAAAATCCTAAGGAAATGCAATCCGAAAACAAAGGAAGTAGGTTACAGTACGCTTGTTCTCCCGCTGCTTGAATACTGCTCAGCAGTGTGGGATCCTTACCAGATAGGGTTGATAGAAGAGATAGAGAAGATCCAACGGAGAGCAGCGCACTTCGTTACAGGATCATTTAGTAATCGCGAAAGCGTTACGGAGATGATAGGTAATCCAGTGGAAGACTCTGCAGGAGAGATGCTCTGTAGCTCGGTACGGGCTTTTGTTAAAGTTTCGAGAACATACCTTCACCGAAGAGTCAAGCAGTATATTGCTCCCTCCTACGTACATCTCGCGAAGAGACCATGAGGATAAAATCAGAGAGATTAGAGCCCACACAGAAGCATACCGACAATCCTCCTTTCCACGAACAATATGAGACTGGAATAGAAGGAGAACCGATAGAGGTACTCAGGGTACCCTCCGCCACACACAGTCAGGTGGCTTGAGGAGTATGGATGTAGATGTAGATGTAGAAATGAACATGAGAACATTCAGTATGGGTAGTGAGAGTGGTGCTCACTGGTCAAAAGGACTGAACAGAAAATGAAGGTAAAGAGAATAAATAGATGAAAAAAAAAAAAAAAACAGACAATAAACAGAAAATTGCTACAACACCTACAGTGTTTATAGAAAGTAAAGGAGGAACATTTCATTATCACGGTAATATGATAGTCCAGGGGAAGTTCTCAGGCTGCTCAATTGTCAACTTGATTAGCACAATACAGTTTTGCTCAAATGGCTTTTAAAGGTAGTCAAGTTAGTATATTTCATTATAACAGATAAAACGGACTTTGCGTAATCATAAAATTCTATATTTTGGATGGTTTATCATCAACAGAAATTCATCAAAAGTTGGTGAAGTTGATGAGGAGCAATATTGTTTAACTTTAACAGGTAAGATATGGTGAAAGAAGGCACAGCAATCAGTCTCAACTTGGGTTTACAGTAGCAGATCTAGATTTTGGTCACAAAGACAAGAAGACAAAGTTAACACTTTTCAACTCATCTTTTGCTAAATAATGGGAAACCACCACAGGAATCACTTCCCTAGACACTCATGCGGTGGACCTCTCTGGCGAGGCTTCACCCATGGCAAGACCTGCTGTAAGGCAGAACCCAAAGTTTAAGTTTTTGCCAGATAAATATCATGCTTTTTAATACCATTTTTTACTTTACAGGAACACTGTAACAATACTGAATGCGGTCATGGAACATTTAGTTAAATTTAATGAATAATAATTAAATACACATAATGATATTAGTATGTTAAATGTTAATTTCAGGTACACATCTGGGAAAATAAGGATGGCAACAACTACGGCTTGTAGTTAACAACCGCCCTGGTATATGCTTAGAATGATTTGGTAAAACCTTGGAAAACCAAATCAGGCTTTTGGAATAGATAAAAATTCTGAATCACTTCAAAATGATGTACTTTTAATTACAAATTTTTAGTAAGGTAAACAAACCTTTGCTATTTTTCTGAAACTATGAGTGTGTCAACAGAAAACATTCACTATTTAATTACTTCCATTCATTTCTTGAAAAGTCTTTTGAAAATGTGTGCTGTAGTGGAACACAAACATTAACAAATGGTTGATGAGGGGGTGCTTTTCACATACAGACTGTTTCTCCATTTTGTGTCTTTTGAATGGATGAAGCTGGTCCTTCAAATAAATGCATGATACCAACAAATCCTATGAGAATATATAGTACATTCTGAAAGAATCCTTTGTTTATTACATATTGACAATAATTGATGAAGAGTAAATACTTAAATGTACAGTTTGCAACAGTCAGCTCCTGTTTTGCAAAGCAGACTATGTGAGAACATTTCATAATGTAAAAGAATTAGCAGTCATGCTTGTAGAAATTTTTGTTCCTTAAATGAGTATTTTTGCCTCCAAATTGATTAAAATAATGATAATCTTAAAAGAAAGACCAAATGAAAATAAAAAGTATATAGAATTGAAACATCATAAAAGCTCACCGTTGCTACCCATAACAGATATGGGTTTATCCTATCCTGTACTTCCACCTTCATCCCCTGTTTGATGCGGTCCACTGGTATGAATCCATCCTGCAACCAAAACTTGACAAATCAACAATGGACACATCACACACAATGTAGTTACATTTTGAGCATCGTTTTCACATGAGCTTCACTTGATAATCTATGGTCATTGAGAGTCATCAGACTACACTTTAATAATGTTGAAAAATTATAACTGACATCATTTTCAGATTTAGCAGGACATTTGGTGATTAACGAATTGAAGAACTTATTTCCAAAGTGTCTCAAATCCATGAAATAGCAGTTTTTATAATATGATATTTATTTTCAGATAATTAATTTGAAACAGACTTATCATTACAACATATTTTATTCATAATTACATTGTTGACACTGGCATTGATTCTCCAAAATCCTCCACGATTACAAGTGGTAGTAACAGCATCATATGCCTTGAAGTTAAGAAATTTTGGAAGTAAAAATATTTTAAGGATTGTTTGTGTAAAGGCTAATACTCAATGATATATGCAATATTAAGTTTAAACATTGCTCACATGAAGGTAATACAATCTTTCAGAGCTAATCATCAGAAGAGTCATTTATTGCATCTTTTTTTCTTTGTGACAATACCTTTTGCCAGAATGGCATTGCATGATGGCACTCCGTAATGCCTAACTTACTTAAAAGTGACTTAATGTCTTTCAACTTCTCCTCCTTTAGTGGATGCAGGTTGATTTTCTTTATTTGTGGGTTTGCAGTACAGAACTCAAACAAATAGTGAAACAGCTCACTGCAGACCTGTGAACTTTCCCGCATAGCATCATTTTCTGCCCAACTGTAAAAGACACAACAGTTTTATCTCGTTTTGACCTCATGCCACAGTGATGAACAAGACCCAGATAATAATGTCAGAGGTGCCGATAAAAAAACACCTCCCTCAAAGCTGTATGAAGCAAAGGCTGGTTTTGCATCATATCAAACACAAAACAAGCTGTATCATCACATGTTTTCATTGCTTTCATGAGTTCATAAAATCTCTTTGCACAGTGTTTATGTACAAGAAGTTCATAAGCTATTGTCTTGGGTTTCTCTCCACCCTCTTTACACTTCAAATGCTGTGGGTGTTGCTCACAATAACTACATATATCTGTGCCTGGTGTTCCAAATCCAAGGTTAAACTCACGAGCGAAAACTTGGTAATAAAGCTGGTAGTTGCAGAAGTGGGCTGCTTCATTTTCCGTTTTAGCTTCAAGGAATCAATTCCACATTACTCTGATCGGTAGATGGGACAGTAAATACTTTCAACTGTGAGTCTGAATGAAACAACAAATCCAAATTACAACAACAGTAACTTTTTAGTTACTAATGTGTGACTTACATAACCTGACTTGCTGGTCAAGAATTGACAAATTTTCTTTATCATAATGAAGACAACAACAACAACAACAACAACAACACACAATGTGTACACCTGTTACAAGTAACTTATACAATACTATCTGTATATACTGGTTAACCTACTTTCTCTCATATACAATGTGCAGAACAGCATTTGAAACTCAGGATGTGTTAACAAATCAGTTCCTTGATGCCATCAGTCCAAATATTAATGTGTTTCCTGTCCCCAGTTTCTCCTCTGCAAGAATAGATTTTGAAATACTATGCAGAAAGTCACTGAAAATGTTTACAATTCACTTGCAAAATGCTGCAGAAAATGCTGAACACACTTTTCATTTGCCCCTGCCACCCTTCTCCCTAAATAAAGTAACAAATAGAAAATACCAGTTTTCGATCATTCTGTTTCTCCCTAATACGTTGTATTTTCGGTATCTGTACAGAATTTGTAATAAATAAAACTTGTTACACTTTAGTTTTGTGGTTACAAAATGCTGTATGGAAATGCTTACTGTCTGCAGTAGAATGCTCAGAGGCTTTACACAGTCCATCATTGTGATTACATGCCACTTTTGGCATGCTACCATCTCTAACATATTTACGGCATTTCCCGTGGTTTTTAGCCTGCTCTGAAGGTACTAGTAATCTTTTCCTCACTGTCTATCTCGAGTGACGTACTAAATCTTCTTTAAAACAAACCAACTGTTTCTTACTCATGAATAAGCAGAAAAAAACAACAACACACAAACACACAGCCAACTGTTGTTCACCACCGTAAACAAGGAGTGTCACGGCAGCGGCCAAGATGAACAGTGTGCTTTGCGCCAGTCGGTGCATTGCTCACATGGGTATGAGACATATTCGAAATAAATACAGCTGGGACATCTACATCTACATCATGAGGTGCATGGCAGAGGGTACATCCCACTGGACCAGTTATTAGGGTTTCTTTCCATTCCATTCACGTTTGGAGTGGGAAGAACGATTTTTTTAATGTCTCTGTGTGTCCTGTAATTATTCTAATCTTATCCCCATGATCTCAACGTGAGCAACACATAGGGGATGTAGTATATTCCTAGAGTCATCATTTAAAGCCGGTTCTTGAAACTCTGTCAATAGACTTTCTTGTGATAGTTTATGTCTATTTTAAAGAGTCTGCCGGTTCAGTTCCTTCAATAACGCTGTGACACTCTCCCATGAATCACACAAATCTGTCATCATTTGTGCACACCTTCTCTGTATATGTTCAATGTTAGTTCTATCTGGTAAGGGCTGAGAAATATTCTCAAACCAGACACACAAGAAATATGTAAGCAGTCTCCTTTGTACACTGATTGCATTTCCCCAGTAATCAACCAATAAACCAAAATCCACCACCTGCTTTAACCATAACAGAGCCTATGTGATAATTCCATTTCATATCTTTACAAAGTGTTTCAGCCTAGTGTTTGTATGAGTTTGCCGATCCTATCTGAAAAACTGAATTGAGCATTTCAACTTTTGCTCTGCTACCCTCAATTTCAGGTACTGTCTCATTCACTAGGGACTGGACACTAACATTGAATAGGATACTATTCATTTTGTGAAGGGCACAATTTTGCATTTCTGGATGTTTAAAGCAAGTTGCCTGTCTTTGTACCACTTTGAAATCTTATCAAGATATGACTCAATATTTATGCAGTTTCTTTCAGGTAGTACTTCATTATAGAGAGCTGCATCATCTACTCAAAGTCTGAAGATACTATTAATATTGTGTGCAAGGTCATTAACATGCAACATGAATGGCAACGGAACCAACACACTTCCCTGGGGCACATCTGAAGTTACTTCTACACCTGAGGCTGATTCTCCATCTGAGATAACATGCTGCATTCTCCCTACCAAAAAGTCCTCAATCCAGTCACAAATTTCACTTGAACCTCATATGATAGTACATTTGACAATTGCGCAGGTGTGGTACTGAGTCAGATGTTTTGTGGAAATCAAGAAATACTGCATCTACCAGACAGCCTTGGTCCAGAGTATGTCATGTGAGAAAATCACGAGTTACGTTTCATATGACTGATGTTTTCAAAATTCGTGGTGGCTAGCATTGAGGATGTCATTCTATTCAAGATACCTCATTATGTTTGAGCTCAGAATATTATCTAAGATTCTACAACAAATCAATATCAAGGATACTGGACACAGTCTTGCTGATCACTTCTACTACCCTTCTTACCTGTGTTTTTCCCCAAGAACTGTGCACGGTTTTACGTTCGAGGGATCTATGATAGACTATAGTTAGAAGAGGGGCTAACTCAGCTGCAAGTTCAATATAGAATCTGACAAGGATTCCGTCGGGCCCTGGCGCTTTGTTCAATTTTAATGATTTCAGCTGTTTCACAACACCACCAACACTAATACTCATTTCATTCACCTCTTCAGTGGTACAAGGATTAAATTGGGGCAATTCTCCTGGGGTTTCATTGTAAAGGCACATTTGAAAACTGAATTAAGCATTTCAACTTTTGCTCTGCTATCCTCAATTTCAGATACTGTCTCATTCACTAGGGACTGGACACTAACTTTGGTGCCACTAACAGCCTTTACATACAACCAGAATTCTCTATCTATAGCACTAGGCTTTGTTTTAAACCTATTATGAAGTAATCTCTGTTTCTTTAGAGAGGTTTCTTTACAGTGCCTGTATACCATGGAGGTTCCTTCCCATAATGAACTGTTCAACTGGGTACACATCGATACAGTGCATGGTCAACTATTCCTTTAAACATGAGCCACAGTTGCTCTACATGCTCCTACCCGGAACTGAAAGTTTCAAGATCCTGGTTGAGATATGACACTACTCATTTTTTATCTAGTTTACTGAACATATATATCTTTCTGATTGGTTTAGTTGTCCTTTGTACTTTGGTAATCAATGTTGCCATCACTGTGTCATGGTCACTGGCACCAGTTTGGATGAGGACATCCTCAAACAGGATCACATCTATTTGTTGCCATTAGATCCAATATATTTCCATCACGAGTGGGGTTCCTAACTAAGTGTTCTAGGTAGTTTCCACTGAAGGCATTTAGTAATATTCCACAGGATGTTTTTATCATGCCCACCATTAACAAAACTGTAATTTTCCTAATTAATTGTTGGATGATTAAAGTCTCCACTGACAATTACAGTATGATCGGGAACTTATGTACAAGTGAACTGAGGTTTTCTCTAAGCCCTGAGGTGCTTTTCCTGTTGTAGGTTGGTTTTAAGTGATCAATATATCGCGAGAATATATCTTTATTCATTCCCTATAATAATATTTGCCTTCTTTTCTGAATTTCCTGGTCGCTGTCTTGTTTTCTCTTGATGTTGTGTTCCTGCTACGCAGTGGCATGTAAGAGAGATTCTATGTTTAAACAACTCAATATGAAATCACAAAACACCATTTCCATAATTCTTCTAAATTTAAATAAGTTCTCAATTCACAACAACTATTAATTAACAAAGCTTTTCAGACAACTTGTTAACACATGATGCTTCAATGCTTGACCAAAACCATAAGTTCGTACTTAACTCGAGATAGCATAGCATTTTCTTTAGTGTTTAACGATTATTGTCAGGCTCCTTTTTTCTCTGGAGTCAACGGCACCCCCAAAGCATGACTGCAAAATGTGGGTGACCCCTCAGTGGCCAGTTCAAATTACACATCTGTCATCACTTTCTCTGGTGTGCCCACATTTTTCTTTCTCATATCTACACACAAATTACAGCATACCTGGGCACAATAGATGCTCTTCCTGCTACTACTAATAAAAGTGTTGTACCGTCAAGTTTAACACATATATTTCAGAACGACACAACACATATAAGTCACAGAGTAAGTTGACAAGCAAGACATGTGTACACGTTAGCATTTGAATGAGCACTGAGTCCCAGTCTAGCGGCCGCTGCTCGGCTGGCCGCTTAGGTCGCGCAGCTGCTGCATGGTTGGCAGACAGTGCCGCATGTAGAGGACGTGCGTAATTGCGCAGCGGCGCTTTGAATGATCGGCGAGTCACAACACTTTTCCCCCCTTTGAAATTGTTGCACTGGTCTTGATGGAGGTGTCCTGGAGATGGCTAACGTCCATAGCCATTGTTTGACTCGCCGTAAAGTCTCGAGGAGGAGGCTTCCCATACGGACGGAAGTGTCCCCGATGATAACGGGTCGAGATGACAGGAGACGTAGGAGTCGAATCTGCTGGGGCTCCATGCACCAATCTGCCCGTTGCGGCAAGTCCAGTTGATATGACAGGAGACACGGGCAATGTGTCGGCGACCATTGGAGGAGGAGGCGAGTAGATTTGCTCTGACAGAGGATGGTCATCCGGTTCCTGCATGGGCACGTCTCCTGGTGGCGTCCGTTCTTGTGCTGGCATCACGATGACGGTGAGAGGACTGCGTTGTGAGTATTGAGAGATGCCAAGATCCCGAGCTCCAGGTAGAGCCAAAAGTGGTGTAGCGGCATTCGGAACAGGCGTTGCTGGCACACGAGGCCGAACCTGGTCCGAATGATGCACTGCAAACCCGTGTCCATCTGGATTTCATACAGGCGTCTGCCACAGTGTCTTAAGATGCGGCCCGGGCTCCATTTTGGCCGCCTGCCATATCCCCGTACCCAGACAAGGTCGTCGGCGGTGAACCGGCCAAGTGAAGGCACCCGCGGCCGTGAGGTGGGAGGCCGCAGAAGATGAAGTAGCGTGCGGGGCTGTCGGCCATGTAAGAGCTCAGCCGGGCTGTGATCGCCCATGGGGGTGAAACGGTACGACGCCAGGAACTGGAGAAGCGCGTCATCAGCAGCAGAAGAAGTCAGAAGTTTCCGCATCTGAGCCTTAAATGTGCGGACCAGTCGTTCAGCCTCACTGTTGGATTGTGGATGGAACGGCGGGGCCGTGACATGCATAACGCCGTGATGAGCACAAAAATCCACAAATTCGGAAGAGGCAAATTGCGGACCATTATCAGTAACAAGAGTAGAGGGGAGGCCTTCCAAAGAAAAAATGCGGGCGAGAGCACTGATGGTTACCGCGGTGGTAGGCGGCGTGCAACTGACAATGAAAGGAAAATTAGAGTAGGCGTCAATTACGAGGAGCCAATAAGTACCTAAAAAGGGTCCCGCGAAGTCAGCATGAATGCGCTCCCAGGGCTTCTCAGGCGAAGGCCACGGTGACAAAGATGACTTCGGGGCAGCGACCTGTGACGCAGGCAGCGACCATGTGTGCTATTTCAGAGTCGATGCCAGGCCAGTACACATGACGGTGCGCCAGAGATTTCGTGCAAGACACACCCCAGTGCCCTTGGTGAAGGAGGCGCAAGACCGAAGCACGCAAAGACGCAGGTACCACAACACGCGGCGAAGCATTGTCAGTGGAGAGGAGGATAACACCATCCCTAGCCGTGAGGCGGTAGCGCAAAGCGTAGTAGTTCCACAATGGCTCAGAAGTCTTAGCGGACGGGCGATCTGGCCAACCCTTCTGAATACAGCGTAAAACCTGGGAGAGGGTAGGGTCAGAACGCGTAGCAGCCACCAGCCTGTCCCCAGTGATGGGGAACCCGACCACAACCCGCTGCTCGGCAACATCCAGGTGGAAACACAAAAGTTCGTCCCTATCGAATGCCTGATCAGGACCTATAGGAAGGAGAGACAGAGCATCAGCATTTGCATGTTGAGCCGTTGGCTGTAAATGAATCTCATAATTGAAACGAGACAAGTAAAGAGCCCAACTCTGGAGGCGGTGTGCAGCCTTGTCGGCAAGTGACGTTGATGGATGAAACAAGGAAACAAGTGGTTTGTGATCCGTAACAAGATGAAATTTTGAGCCATAGAGAAAAACACCAAACTTATGAAGAGCATAAATGATGGCCAAAGCTTCTTTCTCAATTTGAGAATACTTTTGTTGGGCATCCGTGAGCGTTTTGGAGGCATAAGCGATGGGTTGTTCCGAACCGTCCGAAAAACGGTGCGCAAGGACTGCACCGACCCCGTATTGAGAGGCGTCTGTGGCAAGAACAAGATGTTGGCCAGGTCGATAAGTAGCCAGGCATGGGGCCTGTTTCAGCATAGTCTTCCATTTCTGGGAAGCCGCTTCGCATGACGCGGACCAGTGAAAAGGCACATTTTTATGCAACAGGCGATGCAACGGCTGAGCCACTGAAGCCGCAGATGGTAAAAACTTGTGATAGTAAGCTATTTTCCCCAAGAAGGCCTGCAGTTCCTTAACATATGTAGGGCGATGAAGGGCATCGATTGCAGCGACAGTTTGCTGAAGCGGACGAATACCATCCCGAGAGAGTACGTGAGAGATGCCTGAAAAAATTGTGATTTCTGAAGATTACACTTAAGACCGGTAGTCTGTAAAACACGAAAAAGTGTGCGGAGATTTTGAAGATGTTCTTCAGTGGTGGAGCCAGTGACAACAATGTCGTCCATGTAATTGATACACCCAAGGACAGGGAGCAACAATTGTTCCAAGAATCGCTGAAAGAGAGCAGGGGCGCTAGCAACCCCGAATGGCAAGCTTTGGTATTGATAGAGGCCGAAAGGCGTGTTAAGGACCAGAAACTGCCGGGAAGCAGCGTTGAGAGGAAGTTGATGATAAGCTCCTGACAGGTCAATTTTAGAAAAATACTGTCCTCCAGTGAGTTTAGTGAACAGTTCTTCAGGACGGGGCATAGGGTAAGTGTCGATGAGGCATTGAGCATTTACAGTGGCTTTGAAATTGCCACAGAGACAAATATCACCATTTGGCTCAGCAATGACAACGACAGGAGAGGACCACTCACTGGAAGTGACAGGAAGCAAGACCCCTGAAGTAGTGAGACGATCCAACTCCCATTTTACCCGATCACAAAGGGCCACAGGAATGCGCTGAGCCAGAAAAAACTTCGGCCGAGCAGTGGGTTCGAGTGTGATATGAGTTTCAAAGTCGTTTGCACGGCCTAACCCAAGAGAAAAAAGGGACGAAAATTTCGTCGACAAGGAATCCAGTTGAGCATAAGGAATAGCATCAGAGACAATATTGACAGAGTCATCTATGGAGAACCCAAAAACGCGAAAGGCCTCGAAACCAAAAAGATTTTCTGCGTTGCTCTGGTTGACCACAAATATGGGAACAGTGCGAACGACGGATTTGTAAGATACCTCAGCATTAAACTGTCCCAAGAGAGAAATCTTCTGTTTATTGTACGTCCGTAATTGCCGAGTGACAGGTGACAGGAGTGGAGAACCCAACTGAAGATACGTCTGGAATTAATTATAGTGGCAGCAGAACCGGTATCCACTTGCATGCGAACATCTCGACCAAGGATTTGGATAGTGAGGAATAACTTCCCTGAAAGGGAAGAAGTGCAATTGACAGACAACACAGAATCAGAATCAGCGTCATGTTCATGAACATGATGTATGCGGTCGGATTTGCAAACGGAAGACACGTGACCTTTCTTTTTGCAATTGTGACACACAGCTCAACGTTGGGGACAATCCCCGCGTGAATGTTTCATAAAACACCATGGACATGAAGGAAGTTGCCGGGGATTTTGCTGCAGTTTCTTAGCAGGTTGTTTACAGCTAGGCCGAGGCTGCGCGTGGGAGCGCACTGCAGCCACGCCGGCCGGCGGGGACGCGCCGCACGCATTGTCAACAGCGCACAGAGGTCGTATTTCCCCGACATCACCCCACGGCTCTATTTGTGCCCCAGCGGCGCGAGAAATTTCAAAAGACTGCGCAATGGAGAGAACTTCATCTAGAGTAGGATTCGCCAACTGAAGGGCACATTGCCGAACTACTTTGTCAGGCGCCGACCGGATAATAGCATCCCGTACCATGGAATCGGCATAGGATTCTTTGTGAACGTCAGTAACAAATTGACACTTTCGACTGAGGCCGTGAAGTTCAGCAGCCCAAGCGCGATAGGATTGATGTGGCTGTTTTTGACAACGATAAAAGGCAACACGAGAGGCTACCACATGCGTTTGCTTTTGAAAATAGACAGACAGAAGTGAGCACATTTCAGCAAAGGACAAAGACGCAGGATCCTTCAAAGGAGCCAATTGCGACAACAACCGATACATTTGAGGTGAAATCCAGGAAAGGAACAGAGACTTACATGGTTGTTCGTCCGTGACATGAAATGCCAAGAAGTGCTGTCGAAGACGTTTTTCATAATCAGACCAGTCTTCCGCCATCTCGTCGTAAGGCAGAAAAGGAGGTATAGCCAACGATGAAAAACGCCCCGCATTTGAGGCCGTGACGGAATCGCGAATCGCCGCTGTTAGAAGCATTTGCTATTCAAGGAGATTTTGCAATAGTTGCTTGGCAGAAGCCATGGAACCCTGTGGGTCAACGGTGAAAAGGAAGAATCCCATCCTCGTCGCCAATTGTTGTAACGTCAAGTTTAACACATATATTTCAGAACGACATAACACATATAAGTCACAGAGTAAGTTGACAAGCAAGACATGTGTACACGTTAGCATTCGCATGAGCACTGAGTCCCAGTCTAGTGGCCGCTGCTCGGCTGGCCGCTTAGGTGGCGCAGCTGCTGCATGGCTGGCAGACAGCGCCGCATGAAGAGGACGTGCGTAATTGCGCGGCGGCGCTCTGAATGATGGGCGAGTCACAACAAAAAAGTCATATTTTTCACAAACACATCTTTCATCTATCTGGTAAAAAGAAAGTGAGACGTATTGCTATGCTTTATAGCAATATTACCACTACAGATTTCCCCACTAAGACAAAAGGTGTTGTGTGGAAAAACTTATGCAACTAGAGACTGTGTGGCTTCTGTTGTAAGCAATCCATACATTAATTTCACTTCTATATTGAGGTCTCATGTGACTTAAATTCAAAGCATTTCATTTAACATCACACCGATACACATAATTGTCATCAATTGTCTTACATTAGTCACCATGGCTTAAAAGCCATTTAGTTTCTGACCATGTAAAGATTTCTATCTTTGTATCTCAGAAAGATAGATATTACCTTAAGATAAAACTTAATTAAACAAGAGGCACTTTCTCTTTCATATACTTTTTCTCCAACTTTCACACTCTGTTTGTTTAAAATACATTTTGGTTTGCTAACCACCATGAGATGCTTAATTTACCCTGCCATTTTCCTTAAGGAGTTACATATTGTATTGTATGTTAACCGGGGGCCTAGAAACGACAGAGAGGCTCCACCCCCGCTGCAGCGGTCCACAATCTCACAATGACTACTGCAGTCCACTTCACCCCTCCGCTGCTCCACACCGAACCCAGTGTTATTGTGTGGATCGCCCCCCCCCCCCCCCCCCCCCCCACTCCCCAGGGCACGGTGGTGTATGCATACATGGAGAACTTGTTTGCGCAGCAATCACTGAGGTAGTGTAGCTGAGGCGGAATAAGAGGTACCAGCCCGCATTCGTCGTGGAAGATGGCAAACCGCCTAAAAACCATCCACAGAATGGCTGACTCACCGTACCTTGACACAAGTCCACTGGGCGGATTCGTGTCAGGGACTAGGCGCTCCTTCCCGCCCGGAAAGCCGTGCGTTAGACCGCACGGCTAACCACGCGGGCAGTTACATATTGGTATTTGACCTTATTTTACTTTCCACATTTACAAATCTCTGAATTGTTCTCGTTCAATGTGTATTCAAGAAGGGAAAAGCCTAATGATCTTACCCAAAATGTACATAATATGATAGTTTCTTACTTCCCCCTTTTCTCTTATCATGCCTATTTCTCAACCTGTTATTATTTATGTGTTATATAAGTGCATCTGACCAACTTAGCTTATATTAGTATGTCACTTTGTAATTTCTTAACTAGTACCTCTTTCTGTCCTATCTTCCCCATGTTCAGATGACGTCATTAATACAAGCTACAACCAATCAACTTACTGGAGAAAACTGAATGTCTTAATGAGAAAAAGGACTTTAGTCCATGTCACTACGTCATTTTTGTCACACTCACATGGCTTTACCGCTATATTGTCTGCATAAAAGAAGGGTTACAGTGGTACTACCATTTGCATATGGAAAGAGGGAGGGTAGAACTGGTACTCCTAATGGAGAAGAAAGTATAAGTACATTAGGATCAAGAATAAAAAGGTGGTAGACGCCAAAGAGATATTCCTTTCCCACCTCCTCATCCGTTTCCCCTTCTTCTAAGGTCTTTCACTGTGATGGAGGGAGACGATTCTCTACAGAACGGACTGTCACGACTTCACAGTCACAGACCCCGAAAACTGATCCTTACCCATCCCTAGGGATAGCCAGTAGAGATCTGGTAGTCACACATTACCCACAATTTAGTTGCTATCATTAGTCCTAATGTCTTTGCCAGTTTTGTTGACCTTAACAAATGTGTGGGTACTTGGTCATTCTATATATACCCAACATGTGACAGGTACTACTGTACTTAGAAAAATATATTAATTATTCCAGTAGTTAACCTGCCCTATAAAACATACATAAAACCCAACCTATTGTTTATATGGAAGGAAAAAAATACAGTATTCCATATAAAAAGTATATTAAATTATTTGGATAATTTCTATAAAGCTTGTACAAATAAATGACTAATTTTATTGTACTCCAGTATTTTTTAAATTAATATTGTAGATTTTGACCTTCCTGCAACAACTTACGAAGATTATGCTATACTTATGTATTCGAAATAGAGTTATACCCATACCTTTTTAACAACTACCCTACATGTTGGCAATATCTCTCTAAGATAGCAGGAGAAAGCTGAAAGACAATAGAATAGTTAAAGAGGAAGATGCCTCACAGAAAACTAAAGGAGAAAAAAACTGCAGCAATTAATTCGGAACCTGATAGTTGCTGCTCTGCCCAGTCTACAAAGAGGGCAGATTATCTTGAGGACTTAGACATTTTTATTGTATCAATGTTATAAAGTCATTTTTCACATCTCGTTTTTCTCTTAAATTTTTCCTGAAAATCTTCCCACAGCTGAGCTGTTTCCCATTCTGCTGCATCACCTAGTAAACACCCAAGTGTAAAAAAAAAATTTTTTTTTTTTAAATTATCATTCCATTTCTAAGGCACAAACTGAGAAAGTACTCCTAAGAGTTATGTTGGATGTACTTCTCCTTCCGGTTTAAACTTTGGAAACTGCTTAGAACAACTAACTATTTCCAATTTATAACTGTTTTAATAATTCTGGAGATAATCCAATGTTACAAGCAGCTTTTTGTTTCCAAGTTCGTGTTTAGTGTCTTCTAATTATTTCTGTAATTTCTGTAACTCACTCGTATTATTAAGAGTTATAATTAGAGTTAGCGCTGTTGGTATCTAATTTTTCATGCACTTTTTGCTCCACCATTTCTTCCACATGTTTCTGCAAATCAGTTACAGCAGATGGATCACTAGAAATTTTTAAGTTTTCTATTTAGTTCTAATATTTCTACCCTATCTTGAGTGAGATTTGATTGCTTATATTTTTGTAATTGCTTGAAGATGATTTCTCTGATGGTGTCATCTTACCATAAACTTTAAACTATATTTTCATTTCTTGTCTAACCACATCACAAAACACTATTTTTGTTTTGAACTTCTTGTATAAGGTAGCTAAGGTTTCCTCTGATTTGGAAACATTATCTATTTTTGTGGATAAATTGTCGAATTTTTTATTATTTTGAGACAGTTCATGAAGTTGCTTCATTTTATTTGACATCTCATATAGTTTTCTAATGCTGTAAGTTTATCTAGAATTTCTGCTAAAACTGTACTATCCATCTTCTGGTTGTGATAGGCACGTAAAAACTTAAAGCTTGTTGTTGTTGCGGTCTTCAGTCCAGACACTGGCTTGAAGCAGCTCTCCATGCTACTCTATCCTGTGAAAGCTTCTCCTTCTCCAAATACCTACTGCAACCTACACCCTTCTGAATCTGCTTAGCGTATTCATCTCTTGGTCTCCCTCTACGATTTTTACCCTCCACACTGCCCTCCAATACTAAATTGATGATCCCTTGATGTCTTAGAACATGTTCTACCAACCGATCCCTTCTTCTAGTCAAGTTGTGCCACAAATTCCTCTTCTCCCCAATTCTATTCAGTACCTTATTAGTTACATGATCTACCCATTTAATCTTCGGTGTTCTTCTGTAGCACTACATTTCGAAAGCTTCTATTCTCTTCTTGTCCAAACTATTTATCGTCCATGTTTCACTTCCATATATGGCTACACTCCATACAAATACTTTTAGAAAAGACTTCCTGACACTTAAATCTATACTCAATGTTAAGAAACTTCTCTTCTTCAGAAACACTTTCCTTGCCATCGCCAATCTACATTTTATATCCTCTCTACTTCGACCATCATCAGTTATTTTGCTCCCCCAAATAGCAAAACTCCTTTACTATGTTAAGTGTCTCATTTCCTACTCTAATTCCCTCAGCATCACCCGACTTTATTCGACTACATTTCATTATCCTCGTTTTGCTTTTGTTGATACTCATCTTGTACCCTCCTTTCAAGACATTGTCCATTCCATTCAGCTGCTCTTCTAAGTCCTTTGCTGTCTCTGACAGAATTACAATGTCATCGGCGAACCTCAACGTTTTTATTTCTTCTCCATGGATTTTAATACCTACTCCGAACTTTTCTTTTGTTTCCTTTATTGCTTGTTCAATATACAGATTGAATAACATAGGGGATAGGCTACAACCCTGTCTCACTCCCTTCCCAACCACTGCTTCCCTTTCATGTCCCTCGACTCTTATAACTGCGTCTGGTTTCTGTACAAATTGTAAACAGCCTTTTGCGCCCTGTATTTGACCCCTGCCACCTTCAGAATTTGAAAGAGAGTATTCCAGTCAACATTGTCAACAGCTTTCTTTAAGTCTACAAATGGCAGACACGTAGGTTTGCCTTTCCTTAATCTATCTTGTAAGATAAGTTAAAGGGTCAGTATTGCCTCACAGGTTCCAACATTTCTACGAAACCCAAACTGATCTTCCCTGAGATCAGCTTCTACCATTTTTTCCATTCATCTGTAAAGAATTCATGTTAGTATTTTGCAGTCATGACTTATTAAACTGATAGTTTGGTAATTTTCACACCTGTCAACACCTACTTTCTTTGGGATTGGAATTATTATATTCTTCTTGAAATCTGAAGGTATTTTGCCTGTTTCATGCATCTTGCTCACCAGATGGTAGAGTTTTGTCATGGCTGGCTCTCCCAATGCTATCAGTAGCTCTAACAGAATGTTGTCTACTCCCGGGGCCTTGTTTCGACTTAGTTCTTTCAGTGCTCTGTCAAACTCTTCACGCAGTATCGTATCTCCCATTTCATCTTCATCTACATCCTCTTCGATTTCCATAATATTGCCCTGGAGTACATCGCCCTTGTATAGACACTCTATACACTCCTTCCACCTTTCTACTTTCCCTTCTGTGCTTAGTACTGGTTTTCCATTTGAGCTCTTGTATACACCACTGGTTGGTGATAGAAGGACCCAATTATTTTATGCCCAGTTGTTATGGAGTTGAGTTTCTTGACTACTGCAACAAATACAACACCTACATTTCTCACTGGCTAGCCTTTTGATACACACTTAAGTTTTCGCCAAAAATATCACTGCTATCAATTTTGGGTTTCAATCAGCTTTCTGTACCTAGTATTATGTGAGCTTCACCACTTTCATGAATGCTTGCTGTGAATGCTTCGGCAGTTTACCATCAGGAGTTTAATACTTTCACCTGTGGGAGGCATTTCTTTCAATCTTACACTGACACTTCTGGGCTTCTTACAGCTGTCATTATCTGGATTGGATGGAGAGTCACTAATATATTTTTTAAAAATATTTAACACAGTCAGCTACCTGAGTAGCAGCTTCTGACATGTAATGCACACCTGACCCATTTAAGGAGACCCTGCAATTCTCAATCTTAATGGTGCAAGTCCAGGAAGCCACAGCCTACCTTGTCACTTTTCATAGAACCTTTGAATTCTCTGGTTCAGTTCTTCCACTTGACTCAGAACCAAAGGCCACAATCAGTTCTGGATACAATGATGCGAATTGTGAGTGTCATTGAAACTCCATTTGCAAGGCTGGTCTTCTCAACCATCTCTGCCAGTTGCTGGAATGACCTAAGTATGGTCTCGGAGCCCAGAGGACAGGCATCATTTGTTCCAAAGTGATATAAGATGCTTTGGAAATAAACACAATTTTCCAACCATTTCAACATAGTATATAAGACACTTAGGAATATAACAATGTGTTAACATGATACCTGATAGTATAACATATCTCATCATATATGAATACTGAAAATCACACATTGGAAATAACCTCTTCAATTAAGAACATGTTATAAACCTGTAAACTTCATCATCTGGTTACGTGAATTGGCAGAGAAACATTGTCAGTAGATAGCAGAGCTGGAACGTATTTATTGCTGTTTGATAGGCAAGGCCTAATGTCATTACTCAGGAACATCGTGCAGTTAATCTGAGCTTGTGCTTGCCGAATACTGAGGTCTCCATTATGTTTGTTGCCGACTAGTAAACGAGGCCTCATGAATATAAATTTATCAATTCCCAAACTCTCATCGATATAATTTATCTTTTTGAATATGTCGATTTTGTCGACAGGTACCAGTTTATGGCTCCTCTTTGTGTATGTTGTTATTTTAATGCTATATTACCAATGAATAAAAAGAAAAGTTAATGTAATGTTTGTTCAATAAAAATATACGAATGGCACATACACACACTTGTTCAAATTTCAATATGGCTGACATCAGTGCTGCCACAATACAATTACTTCAACAGAAAATACTGATGCGACACATACAAATACATTGTGTATTAATATTCTCTCGGAGCTGTCTGTGCCACACACCTCCCCTCAGCTGACAAGGCGTCTTCTGATGTAGTAAAGATGTGACAACACTATTATGAGGTGAGTCCTTCACAGAGTGCAAGTTCTACATGCATGCTTTTCATCTCTAATATGTTGACTGAATTGGGTTGACATTATGAAGAATGGTAAAAATATATAACATTTACAGTAAAAGAGCCAAAAAAATAGAATAGGATATTGTTATTATGAATATTAAATGAGTGTATTTGATCTGAAGAATATGAACTGGAAATCATATCTTGTCAAGGCAATGCCTTTTGAAAGTAACTGACCTATTCTTATTTATGTTTTAATTTATTCATATTAAACAAAACATCATCTTTTATGGGAAACCGGTTATCTGAATTGAAATAGTTCAATTACTGCAAAAGGTCATTTTTAAAAGGTGTTAAAAACAAGTGGGGTAGTACTCTCATATCAGGCTTGGTGGGATTTTTCATGAAAGATATTCCTCACAAAATCTATCATATATTCACACATACACACACACACACACACACACACACACACACACACACACACACACACACACACAAATCTGTTTCCCAGGATGACAACAGAAAGTGAAAATACAAGTAAAATGATTATTATGATAAGATACAAATATTTTCAAGTGATTTTAGATTTTAGCCCAAAGTATGAGTTATCTTACACCAGAAGCAACATTTAATACATGAAAATTTATGTAAAAAGAGCACAGATCTTTCAGTCAGAAGCAATCAATCGGATGTCAATCAAATACATACTACAATCACGGCGAATTCAACATAACTGTATCACAATGTGATAGGATTTAGGATGTTTTTGGATTAGCAGTTCATCTGGAACAGTACTTCTGTCAAAGAACAACACCGCTGTCCTAAGACCAACTCAGCAAGGACAGAACTCAGAGAAAAAGCTGACACTATCCTAATGACCTGTATGTACAGGAACTGTGGAAGAACTGCCCAGAAAACACACGAATACCGGTGTCAGTACAGAGAAACTTGAATATCTGAAGTACTTGGGAGACATTATCAAACAGACGACTAGAAACTCAATATGTTTGGCATACTGAAACTGCAAGACAACTACCAACATTAGTATATAACTGTCATACAAGATTAATCTTGTTCACTAGGGAGAGCCGAATCTCCAAGTGAGATTAGGAAGATGCCATAATTCCACGATCCGTTAATGTATGGTACTAACACAACACAACACTTTAACTTTGTTAATGTGTACCTATTACAAAGAAATGTTACTTGTGTTCACTTTAGCATTGAAATACACCATTTGAAAGTCCTTTTTCTATGTGTAAGGAATATATTTTTCTTTCAAGATTTTGTAATTGAAGACATGCTTCAATTTTACATCATAACTGTCATTGGAATTTTAGAACCAAAACCTCTTGTACATACAGTGCTATTATCATGCAGCCCTAATTTGCTATATTCAAAAATGTATACAATTATTGAGAAAATATGTTAGTTAATGAAATGTCATATTCTCAGTGGATTTCACCAGAAAATGGGGAGAAAAGTGTGCATCTAAAAATATTTTCCTGAAAGCACAACCAATATTAATGCCATTTGAAGAACATGTCTTAAATAGTTAATCAAAATATCTTAATTACCAGGTGCTACCTTGCAAAAGTTGTGGATCTTGGTAACAGCAATCTTATCATCAAAGGGTGTTTTTGGAAATAAATATGTGTTGATTGAAGCCTTATCACCAGTGTTGTCTTAATTCTTGAAAATTGTTCTATTTGAACATAAAATGAATAAGAAAAGAGGCATCTTACAAGGTACTAAGATCAGTAATGTTACTAGTGGTTCCAAATTAGTCTGGTATGGTGTTCAGTACAAGAGACAGCAAAACATAAAGAATAAGCAATATTACAGTAGTGCTGCTGCATGGTGACAAAAGACAGTGCAGTACAGGTCAGCGCACGATAGGGCAAGCAGGAATGCTCAAGACATTTTTACAGAACAGCTTGAAAGTGATAACTGTAAAGATCAGCATTAGTAATATGGCTGGCTCTTTATTTGTGGATAATTACAACAGACATCAAAAGATCGGTAAACATTTGTTTACCACACCATCTTTTCCTTACTTTCCTTGTCAAGTTTGTAAAATGAATACCTTCGTTGGCATAGAATGTTTATTTCCAACGTTTCCTTCTTAGGGTACAACAAAAAACTATAATCCTCCACAAATTTCACCGTGAGCTACCACTGAAACAATTTCTCACAACATGCAGGTGCAACTGCTTTAGCAGTTCAAGATAGAAAGACTCATGTGAATGTTGAAACATGTATCGGAAATTTCTGTATAAATTCTAAGTTGGAAACAATAAACAAAACTGAGGAAAAGACAGACACTCACCTGCAACTCAATGAGGCACGGTGTATACACACAGTTGGCTCCATAAATTGTTTGGGACACACACACACACACACACACACACACACACACACACACACACACACACAGAGAGAGAGAGAGAGAGAGAGAGAGAGAGAGAGAGATTGGTATATTTTATGCTGTTAACTGTGTGTGCAACACATGAAATAGCTGCAAGCGAGTGACTGACTTCCCACATTTTTATGGGTAATTCGAAATGAAAGGCTATCTAAAGAAAACATTTACATATTTATGCCTCACTGTCTCAATTACAAACAACATCCAATAGTTTCTGGAACACTGTAACAGTTTTCAAACTTAATAGAGTACAAACTTAATATGTGTACAGCAACATAACAAAAATTTTACTGAAATGATTATTTTTCAACAAGCTGAATTCAACTGAATGAAGTAATTGTAATATTTTACACA
This sequence comes from Schistocerca cancellata, assembly GCF_023864275.1. Classification (NCBI taxonomy): domain Eukaryota; kingdom Metazoa; phylum Arthropoda; class Insecta; order Orthoptera; family Acrididae; genus Schistocerca; species Schistocerca cancellata. The sequence continues at coordinate 283,407,052 of NC_064631.1, read as the reverse complement.
GAGAATCTTAGTAACTCTGCATGGTTGAAAGTTGGAAACAGTGACTAAACAAAACAGTGCTATGAACTGACCCCAGCTAGCAGCTCTTCAGTGACAGGTGTAACAGCTGCAGCAGCCTGCTGTGCTTCCTCAGCTGCTGCTCTTTGCAGGGCCCCGACATCTGCATCATCTCCTGCTGCCGAGAGCAGTTCCGGTGGAGGTAGCAATTGCAAACCATTTGCAGCACCCCATCCCGGCGCGTGGACCCTTACTTTATCTGGATCGCACCAGAATTGCAGTGCAGTATTTTGTGGACCGAGACCCAGAGGTCGAACGCGAAGGAGAGGGCCACAGGCTAAGGTCAATGAGCAAGGCCAGTATCCACCTCCACTTCGGTCTGGTACTTCAACGACAGTTCCCGGACGAAGGCCAGATGCTAGAGACCGCTCCACCTGCAGCAGGAACACACTTCGTAAGTTACAACAAGAAGTCAAATGTGTGTGAAATCTTATGGGACTTAACTGCTAAGGTCATCAGTCCCTAAGCTTACGCACTACTTAACCTAAATTATCCTTAAGGACAAACACACACACCCATGCCCGAGGGAGGACTCGAACCTCTGCCGGGACCAGCTGCACAGTCCATGACTGCCGCGCCTTAGACCACTCGGCTAATCCCGCACAGCCGCAAGTTACAACAACTCTTGATGTGCACATAAGAATACAGATGTTAGTCACGTAAGGCACAAAATGATAACTGAATGACTAATATAATACAAATACAAATAGCATACAATCCTATAATACATTGACATTCAGTTCATTTTCAGTGAAGTATAAGTTCCAGTGTGAAGGAAGAAAGAAAGAAAGATAGATTTGAGTTTAATACCTCAGTCATTGGAGATGGCGCACTGGACACAGCTTTTTTTAAAAAGGAACCATCCTGAATTTTCTTTACATGGTTTAGCAAAACCACAGAAAATCTAAATATAGTGGGAAACTTAATATTGAAACTGGGGACCATGTAGTAAACAAACCGAAGGAATTCTGCCACTTTGGAAGCAAAACAACAGTTGAAGAACAGAGGATATTAGACATAGACTAGAACGGGAAAAGAGAGCATTTCTCATTAAATAAGCTTACAGGTACCAAACCTTGACCTTAACTTGGAAAAGAAATTTTAGAGATTGTATGTCTTGAGTGTGGAAGTGTTGTATGGAAGGAAATTATGGACTGTAAGAAAACTGGAAAAGTAGAGAATCTAACTGTTTGAGATGTGGTGTTACTGAAAGATGCTGAAAGTTATGTGGAAGAAGAAATGAATATCTGGCAAACAATATTCATAAGAACGGACAGATTGATAAGCAGTATGTCAAGACATCAGGAAGTACCTTCCAGGGTAACAGAGGGAACTGTGAAGGGGAAAAATTGTAGATGAAAGACAAGAGATTGGAACATATACAACAAACAACTAGGATATTGAATATTAGTGCTATTGTGAGGTGAACAGGTTCGCACAATCGACAAAATCGTGGCGGGATGGATGAAAAAAAGTAAGCTGATGAGCCCACACCTCTTTCCCACCGGAAAACTGCAAATAAAAGCAATCTTCTTCGCTTTTTTAATCATATGACAGCCACTATTACCGCTATCACAGTTGCCTTTCCAACTAATACAGGCATACAGTCCATAGTAATGCACAACCATACTGTAATTATTCATCTTTAAATTGAACCCATCCTCAGTGTGCTTCATGCTTATTTCATGTAGAGTTCAAATAAGAAATATTTCAACCCATGCAATTCCAAGTAATTAAAAATTTTTAACAATCCCATAAATTTGAAACAACACACAGAAAAGAGTACAGTACACTAAGCAATAGTCTACAAGTATATCATGTAAGTACTACTAAGGCAATAAGATGCTAATTATCTAATACACATGTGTCAAATATTTGTATTCAAGTCATTCACAAGGGTGAAACCATGGAAACACTATCCAAATACAGTGTTTTGATGAACATGTTTTGCCACCTCCTTAGCAATCACTCACAAGAGTCCAAGTAAAGTCAATATTTTTGGCGATGGTGAACTGATAAAGTTTACATGACTATTAGTTACCACAGTGCATTGTTGGAGGTGGTTTGCAGTTTTCCTCTTCTGAATTGTATTGGAAATGTTGTAATGCATTATTTAATTACTGTGAACTAATAACTGCCAACAACTACATGACAATGCCAGTTCTGTTCTCTCGGTCACTTACTAACATCAGTTATCTAAAGTTAATCTGTTCATTTAACCCATTCAATGTTGCCTGTTCACAAAAACATGCACCATTCATGTGGTTATTACTCATTTGTTTTGGAGAGTCTATTGGAATTTGCGCAGCTGAATAAGTATTAAGGAGAAAAAAAAAGGACATTTTACTAATACCTATATTTGCACATTCAAGAACAAAAAAAATTTACAGCGAACACAACAGAATAATTACCGCACACAAAGAATGTTAGACAATGCCAAAGAGGTCTATTTTACACAGTGCACTTTGCGCCGTCACACACGAAATATATTGTTCACACAATTCCAACACCCCTCCTTGAACTTATATTTTGTGTGTTGCTTCCACAAGATAAACCAAATAGTCCCACAATCTTCTCAAACTTCTCCCTTTCCAAGGGTTTGGTCAGAAGGTCAGCTAACATGTCTTCTGTGCGCAGATAGTCCACGGCAATGTTCTGTCGCTCTATGTGGTACCGAATGAAATGGCGCCATATATCAATATGCTTTGTCCTAGCACTAGTAACATCATTTTTAGCTAGGTTTATGGCTCCCTTATTGTCACAGAAGATGGTTGTAGGTTCCTCAATTAAATTGGGTTCTATTTCACTTATTAATGTTCGTAGCCATAATGCTTCCTGTGTGGTGTAAGATAGTGCCATATACTCAGCCTCTACAGTGCTCAATGCAAGTTTTTTGCTTTTGACAGGACCATGATGTGAGGCCCCCCATTAATTTAAAACAGCAGCCAGTGGTGGAGTATCTGTCTCCCAATTCACTCCCCCAGTCGCATCGCTATATCCCTCTAGTTTTGCGTTACCATCTCTATGGTATTTTAACTCATAGTTTGAGGTTCCTCTTAGGTATCGGAATATCCTCTTTACAGCTTTCCAGTGCTTTTCCTTTGGGTCTCTGCAATATCTGCTCACTGCATTGGTGGCAAAAGCAATGTCGGTTCGTGACGTTTGAGACAAATATAACAGACTCCCTACTGCTTCTAAATAAGGAACATTCTTGTCACATTCCACATCAGTCTCATTTACACTTGACTTCCATTGGAGTACTTATGGGTTTGCAATCACTCATGCCAAATTTCTTTAATATTTTTTCCGTGTATGGTGATTGACTTATGCTCAATTCTTGTTTTTCTTCATCCTTAGTAATCTGCATACCTAAATAACATTTGACTTCTCCCAAATCATGCACCTTAAACTCGGTTTGCAGCTGTTTCTTGAAAATTCTCATTTGGCCTTCACTTTCAGTCAGGATAAGGAAATCGTCCACCCATATCGCCATTATTATTATTTCTTCTTTTCTCCCTTTATAGTAAATGCTGGGATCTGCCTTGGATTGCTTCACATTCATATTTATTAGAGTTTCATGTAGACATCAACTCCAGCAACGTCCACTTTGTTTAAGTCCATAAATACTTTTTCTCAAACGCCATATCTTTTTACTTTCTGACCTGGTTTTTATGGCTTCCCTTGGTGGAATGACATATATCTCCTCCTCCAATTTCCCATTTAAATATGCCGTTTTAACATCCATATGATGAATTATTAAATTTCGTTTTACTGCCAAGGGTAAAAGATATCTCAATGATGCATACTTGACTACAGGGGAAAAAGTTTCTTCGTAATCTACTCCTTGTTTTTGTGAATATCCTTTTACCACAAGTCTTGCTTTGTATTTTGGTGCTGAGCTTTCAGGGTTCTTCAAATTGAACACCCATCTTGCCTGCAGTGGTTTCTTATCTCCTGGCATGTCTACCCATTCAAAGGTTTCGTTCTGATATAAAGATTCTAATTCTCTCTTCATCGCTTCTTTCCATTCTTGAGAGTTTGGGCCACTCATTGCTTCTTCTGCTGTTCTTGGCTCATCATTAAAAGACTGTGCTGTATACATCTCAAAATCCGGATATTCCTTCGGTTTTGGTACACGAGAAGAACGCCTTACACAGTTTTCTTCATTTTTTTCATCCTCTAACTCATTGCCATCATAAATTGTATCTGTATCCATTTGTCCTTGGCTGTCGCCTTCCTCTTCTTCACTTTCTATTTCCTCACACAAGGTTTCACCTTCTGAACTAGGTGTAGTTGACTTAGTGGTTTTGCTCTCTTTTGAGTCCTTTCTATTTTCAAAGAATATTACATCTCTACTTGTGACAATCTTTTTAGTCAATGGATCCATTAATCGGTAGCTCTTTGAATTTTCCCAATAACCTACAAAAATATACTTTTTAGCTTTCGGATCCCATTTTCCTCTTAGCTGTTTTGGAATATGTGCCATTGCATCACACCCAAAAACCCTTATATTGCTTAGATCAGGTTTCTTTCCTATCCATATCTCATAAGGGGTTCTATTCTTTAATGCTTTTGTAGGTGATCTATTGTTCAAATATACAGCTGTTGACACTGCCTCTGCCCAAAAATCTTTGCATAATTCAGCATCAGTCATCATGCTCCTTGCTTTCTCAACAATGGTCCTATTAGCCCTCTTGGCAACCCCATTTTGAGATGGGCTGTACCTTATGGTAGTTTGATGCCTGATTCCCTTTTCTGCCAGAAGTTTCTTCAATTTTTGGTTAATATATTCTCTCCCGTTATCAGACCTGATGATCTTGATTTTCTTTCCCGTCCACCTTTCAACCATATTGCAATATTCCTCAAAGATATCTCTCACTTGGTCTTGAGAACTAAGAAAATAAACATGAGTATATTGTGAGTAATCATCAATAAATGTAAGAAAATAATTACTACCACCTATGGATTCACACTCCATCGGGCCACATACATCTGTGTGGATTAACTGTAAGACTTCAGTGGATTTACTCTTACTAGTCTTGAAGGGTAACCTTGCTTGTTTTCCCTTTACACATGTCTCACAAGGATCCCTGGACACACTAAAATTCTGTATTCCCTTTACCATATCCTTTATTATAGACATACTATTTCTATTTAGATGTCCAAGCCTCTGGTGCCATAAAAAACCTTCTGCTGAATATACTGAATCACTAACATTTTTATGTTTACTGTCAATGGTATCCAACTTAAAAATACCCCTTTCGTTACTTGCTGTAGCTATAACTTCACCACTTTCACTGATTACTCTTGAACCCTGCATGTCAAAAGTGACTGTATTTCCTTTCTTGACAATTTCCTCTACAGACAGCAGGTTAGTTGCCACATTTTTCACATAATGAACATTGTGTGCTGTAAACATATCTGATTCACCATTTACACTTACATGTAGATCTAGTTTCCCAGCCAGGTGACACTGGAGCTTGTTGCCATCAACAGTAGATATTCCCATATGAGTCTTATCTTTGATGTCATAAAGAAGTGATTTATCTTTAACAATATGCACAGATGCACCTGAGTCTAAAATCCATTCCATATCACGATTACTCATACCACCAAAAGAATAAAAACATGAGAGTGCCTTACCTTTGTTATTGGTCCTTCTCTCTGGGCTATCGGTAACATACCTCTTTTGCTGAGTGTCTGATCTTGGGCTTACTTTTTCTTTGCACTGAGATGCAATATGTCCCATCTTCTGACATTTATAGCACCTCACCGATTTCATCTTTTTGTTTTTTGAGTAGAGAGCAGACGCACCTTCCTTCTCCAATGTACAACAGCTTGGAGCACTCTTTACGTTCTGCAGAATTTTCACCTTAACACTGTCGCCTGTGATTGGTATACCCGAGCTTTCAAGTCCCATAATCATAGGTGCATACCTTTCGGGCAGTCCTGCCAACAGCAATGTTCCTATCCATTCGTCAGCGATCTCGAATCTGATGTTTCTCAGTCGGTTCGACATGGTTATTATTTTGTTAATGTATTCATCTACACTCTTACATTTGTCCAGATGAGTGGTAATTAACTCGCATAATAATCCTACTTTTCTCATAAGACCACCATCCTCGAGTGCACTTCGTAAATTGTCCCAGACTTCTTTCGCTGTACCAGCTTTTTCAACGTGAACATAATTCACCGAATCAATCAGTAATATCAATTTTGATTTTGCTTTCCTATCCTTATTTGAATAATTCTGATCTATGGATTTCATTGTCCCATCTACCACGTCCCATAGGTCGTCTAAACATAAATACGCTTCTACTGTGAACTTCGAGGTTGCATAGTTTTCGCGACCTATAAGTTTTTCAATCTGTGGAATTTGTGCCGCACTCATTCTTAACGGTAACTTGCTTTTTATTGCCGTAAAGAACACCGAAAAATAATGCAGAAAAAAAATTGCAATCGTCTTGTAAGGATAACTCGCACTTCACGTAAATTGGAACTTTTCCAATACTTTCTCCCCACTATTTTATTAATATACTTATTCCAAATGCAGCCTGGGCCCATAACCTATTGGAATTTGCGCAGCTGAATAAGTATTAAGGAGAAAAAAAAAGGACATTTTACTAATAACTATATTTGCACATTCAAGAACAAAAAAAATTTACAGCGAACACAACAGAATAATTACCGCACACAAAGAGTGTTAGACAATGCCAAAGAGGTCTATTTTACACAGTGCACTTTGCGCCGTCACACACGAAATATATTGTTCACACAATTCCAACAGATTCTTATATAACCACAAAGCAAGACACAGACATCCATTTACCTAGCGAGCTTGCAATCCACTGTTTTTACCATGGAAGAAGGTACACTAACACATGGCCAAGAGAATGTTAAGTATTCTGCTTAATTTTACATCTAGTGTAATTAATGTACAGAAATATAACGTAGTTATTACTTTAGTGAAATAAAGGAGCTAAATTATATTGTCTGTGTGACTCTGAAATACAAAGAATCAGATATATCAAAATGATGCATACTACACAATGCTGTTGTAGTCTTAATTCCTGGTTTGATGTAGAGATCCATACTAGTTCATCCTGCGCAATCTTCTTCAGCTCCGCTTAACTCTCGCAACCTACAGTCTTTTGAATCTGCTTGCTGTATTCTAGTCTTAGTCTCTTTCTACAATAAAATACAATGCAATTTCTAGCTACAAAAATTTGTTTCATAACAAAATTCACAATTCTTTGATTCCTCAGGATGTGTCCACTCAACAGGACCTTTCTTTTAGTCAAGTTGTGCCATAAATTTCTGTTTCTTTTTTATTTCATTCACCTATCCAAAGTTCAGCATTCTTCTATAGTACAACATCACAAAAGCATCTATACTCTTTCTGTCTGAAATGCTTATTACCCCATCTCACTTCCATACAAGACTACAATCAACACAAGACTACAATCCACAAAATCTACAAACTTAGCTGCAACAGCTGTGCCACATTCTACATGAGTGTGACTACTAACAAGCCATATGTCCACACAAATGGCCACTGCCAAACTGTTGCCAAGAGACAGGTGGACCACCCATTGGGTGAACATGCTGCCCCACACAATTTGCTTCACTTTAATGACCGTTACAGAGCCTGCCGTGTATTTCAAACAAGTGGTTTCTTTCCTGATTCTGTTCTGGTTCCTTGAGATAAGTCCACTTCCCTCAAGGAACATCATAATATTTAAGTTTAAATATGCTATAGATCATGTATCTAATTACTTAATATTTTTGTTAACAAGAGTGACCTGTGGCTTTTCACCACAAGGGGGCTATTTGCTGCACGAGAAATTCCCTATCAGTTTGAGGTAGGAAACAGGCTAATTCTGCAGCACATTCAATGTATAAACTAACTGGAATACTGACAGAGATTGGTGCATTGTTTTTAATTGCATTTCAGTATTGAAGAGGACTACATATTTCAATATCTCTCATTGTTGAGTTTTTGTGGTGGTTAGAAATTGGTATGGTAGTATCCTCATGCATAAATACCATTTTAAATGAAAAATTAAATATTTCACACAACAGAAACTCTTGGTAGAAATATAAACAATGTAGGAAAAGATAGGTTGCTACTTAGCTATAGACAGGCACTGTTAAAAGACATTCACACATAAGCTTTTGGCCACAGCCCTTGTTGGAAAAGGAGAAACACACACAATTTATACATACAAGCAAGCACGCTTCATGCACACATGACCACCAATTTCGGCATCCTGGCCCGAGCTGTCAGAGTTGGTGGTCTGTGTGCATGAGGTGTGCTTGCTTGTGAGTATTTCTCTATATCTGACGAAGGCTGTGGCTGAAAGCATACGTGTAAGTGTCTTAATTGTTCCTGTCTGCAACTTGGTGAATTAAATATTTCAGCTTTTCATCTGCTGTCTGCAGCTTCAATGCCAGACAGATCCACATGAGACTGACTGGAAAGTTTGGATTCATCTACTGACTTAATGTATGAGCACAACTTTCTATGGTTTTCTGAAAGATCTTTCCCCAAGATACAACTGTGAAAATTATTGTAGACTTCAGAGATAGCTCTTCTTATGGATGCATGAGCTGCTATTAAGTTTTTTTTTATGTTTCCCACCAATCTCTTTCGAAGCATGACTGTAGCAGTCTCTGTTCCTGCAACACCCTACGAATGGTTTCATTACACCCAAGTGAGTCTTTGTCACTGTTTATTATTTTATTTGGTACACATTTAATTAGACCACGGTTTACACTGTCTTTCAGCTTTAATTGCAATTGTTCCGCAATTATTGGACCTGAGATAAATGTTGTCAGTGTCTCCTTCAAGTAAGTTGTTAGTGACTATCACTTTGACCAAATGTTCCTAGCTTTCTTGATGAACATTGTTCCCATAATAGCATGTGGTCACTAATCCCTCCCTCACTGGTGACAGTCTTGAAAAGATTGGGTCCATCTGTAGCCAGGATGTCTACAATATTGTCACGTAGACGAAGGTGTAATTAGACGAATGACGAACATTACCTTAACTTAACGAAGGTTTATTCAGCACCCGCACATACAAGAGTGCAGAGCGAACTGCCTCCGGCCAGAACACATACAATATATATACAGCTACAGAACATTCCAGTACAACGATTCTTGGCATTTGTGAATACTTGTAGAATGTACTTGAACCGGATATAGAAATTAAAATTGTACAGTCCAGGTGAGTTTTGAACTCATGACCCTCCATGCAACAGTTTAGTATCAAATCCACTACACCACAGTGCTACTCAGCTTCTTCTGTGACACTGCTCCCTCCTTAAGAGAACAGCGTCTTGGTGTTACATCCTCCTAGTCCGGGAATGAGTCATCAGTCCTGCATACTCTGACTCCCAATGACTGATACTCACCCTGGCAGCGATCTTCTTAGAACTTTTTTTGCCGCTACACTCTTCGTCATGTTTCCACTTATTGCCAGCTGCTGGAGCTTCGAATTTGCCCTGGGTGGCAGGATCCTCTTGGAGTCGCGTGGCTTTGATACAAAAGTCTCTGCTAAAACGACGGTAATAAGAACATCATCCGACATAGCTTCTCATGTCTCTAATACTTTTAGGAATAGGAAATTCCGTTACAGATCTCACCTTTTCTGGGTCTGGCCGCACACCTTCGTTTGACACAACATGTCCAAGTATTCTGATTTCTTTTGCTCCAAAGAGACACTTTCTTGGATTAAGTTTCAGTTCGCCTTGTTGGAGATACTTAAGAATGGCCCTCAGTCTGTTTACGTGTTCATCAAATGTCTCTGAGAACACTATAATGTCATCTGAATAACAAACACACATCACCCACTTCAGGTTTCGTAGAAGATTATCCATCATCCGTTCAAAAGTTGCTAGTGCATTACACAAACCATATGGCATTACCTTAAACTCATACAGGTTGTCAGGGGTGATGAATGCAGTTTTCTCACAATCATGCTCATCTACTTCGATTTGCCAGTATCCCGAGTACATGTCTATGGTTGAGAAAAACTTAGCCCCCTTCAGACAATCTAGTGTATCTTCAATTTGTGGGAGAGGGTAAACGTCCTTTTTAGTTATATTATTAAGCTTCCTGTAATCAACACAAAAACGCAAACTGTCGTCCTTCTTCCTGACAAGGACCACTGGTGATGATCATGGGCTCTGCGAAGTCTGAATGATGCCATTCTTAATCATTTTCTCTACCTCGTCGCGGATTATTCGACATTCCATTGCTGACACACGGTATGCTCTCTGGCTTATTGGTTGATGGTCTCCAGTGCTAATCCGGTGCTTCACCATCGATTTGTCTAATTTGCTCTTCACCTGTGGATTGAAGCATTCAGAGAACTCTTGAAGAATGGCAAGTAGTTTCTTCTGTTGTTCCTTAGTGAGATCTGGTGATAGTCGAGCTAGAAGATCTTGCCTTATAGTAGTAGCAGCAGCACTAATTTCACACACAGAGCATGGGAGGTTTCTATGACGTTCAGCTTTACTTCAATTAACGGCTCAGCATTTGCTACGCACATGCGTCTTGGAAGGATCTGCGGTTCTCGCCAACAGTTAACTATCCACAATTAGCCGAATCCATTCTTAAACGAGTCAACAGAGGCTGGGATGACCGAGTTATTCTTCAGTGGTATGCTTCTCTTGCATTCCACTACAAGATCCATGGGTTGACCCATGGCATGACACATGACATTTACTTTTCTAGTGCTGACTGCAAGAATGATCACTTCGTCCAGCACACATAGTCTCCACACACTCGAATGTGCATCTGCCTGTTCACAGTATCTCATTTCGTCTAGCATAATCTTCGAGTGACCACAATCTATAATTGCCTGAGAAGCTTTCAAAAAGTCCCATCCGAAAATGACGTCATGACTACACTCTTGTAAGACGACGAATTCTAAGGGCTGTGTATGACCACTTGTACCCACACGAATGGTACATCTTCCTGTAGGTTCTACATATTTGCCATTAGCCTCTTTCAGCAGAGATGTTTTGCTCTCGACGAATATGGTTTTCTGCAACTGGCAACGGTACTGCTCCGAAATGACTGAGTAACTGAATATGATGCTCCAGAGTCCACAAGAGCTTGGGCTGGTTGGCCATCCATGAAGATATCGACGTAGTTTCCTATCATTTTTGAAGTGATCGACAGTGGAGGATTTTTCTCTTCGGTGGCCTCACCTCCAAGGATGGTCGCACCCTTTAGTTTTGCAGGTTGTGGCGGTAGGTGATCGGAATGGCAATGGAGACCTTGATCGGTGTCTTGGGGAGCATCCTATCCTTGTGGTGATAGTGACCTATGTCGTCCTGCACCCACATCTTCTTGTTCGTCTTTATCGTTCCGGAGATGACGTCGGCTAAGATCGGTCTGCTGTCTTCTGGCGTGAGCATCATCAAATATCCGCTGTCTTTCTCGACAATAGTGCACTACATGCCCCGGTTGTCTGCAGTGGAAACATACTGGTTGGTTATCCAGGGTCCTCCAGACATCAGTCTTTCTTGGTGCCCAAACAGGTTACTCATGCGGCATTGTATGAATGTAACTCCGCCTGGGTCTCGACTTTTTCACCTTTGTAAAGAGAAATGAAGGACTGGAGATTGGGTTCAATGTCTGTTCCACTTCCTCCCTTATGACCTCTTGAAGCATCTCAGTTTTTTGTTTGCCATGCACTCGAAGTGCCTTCTGAACTTCCTCCCTCACTATCTGATGAAGAAAACTTGTGAAATCAGTTGCTTCCTCCATCACAGACATCAATATGACGTTTGGAAGCCGTTCAAACTTCTTGCGAGTAATTCTTTTTAATGCATTGTCTCAATATACTGGCACCATTTTATGAAGTTGTATGCTGTCAAAACCTCCTTCAGGAGTAGGGCTTGATACATGTCCTCAGCAACACCCTTCATGAGATGTGCAACCTTATCTTCCTCCTTCATTCTAGGATCCACTATTTTATACAGCTCCAAGACGTCTTGAATGTAGGATGCTGTAGTTTCTCCTAGACGCTGTGCCCTGCACTTTAATTTATCTTCAGCCTTGCACTTCTGTCGTCGTGTGTCACCAAAATACTTGCTCAGTTCTGCCTGGAATACTTCCGAGCTTGTGAACTCCTCATTGTTCTCATACCATTGCTTGGCAGTGCCCTCCAAGGAGAAAAATACGTTAGCCAAACACACGGTGTCATCCCATTTGTTAAATTTTGGAACCTGGAAGGATGTCTCATGTGGTGGCACACAGTTGCTGTCATCGTAACATCCTCTTCTTCTTGTCTCTTATAGATTGCGATCTGTTGAATATGGCTTGAACTTGGGTTTCTTGCCATGGAAACGGCGGCTTTGTCGTGGCCTAATGGGAGCCACTGTGTCGTCGATAATGTGCGCTAGCACAAGTTCCAATACCCGGCGCCGCCACCAGAATAATGTCACATGGAAGAAGGTGTAATTGGATGAATGACGAACACTAACTTCACTTAACGAAGGTTTATGCAGTACTTGCACATACAACAGCGCGGAGCGAACTGCCTCCGGCTAGAACACATACAGTATATATACAGATACAGAACATTCCAGTACAATCATTCTTGACATTTGTGGATAATTGTAGAATGTACGTGAAACGAATATAGAAATTAAAATTGTACAGTCCAGGTGAGTTTTGAACTCGCGACCCTCCATGCAACAGTTTAGTATCATATCAAATACACCACAGTGCAACTCAGCTTCTTCTGCAACAATATTTCTTTTGTTCATGGGTTAAAGGATCGTTGTTCACAGGAAACGTCAGTTTTATTTTTTCCCTTCTAATGACCAATCTGTCTGAGTCTGGGGGTACATAGAAACATCCGATTATAAATGTAAGTTCACCAGCCAGGGTCACTCTTGTCCACATCTGTTTGCAGTTGGATTCATTTTGGACATCACCAGACCTAACTCTTCTTCATACCAGTGTAAACACTCTTCCTCCTTGACAGTTTACTCTATTTTTCCAATACATGTTATATGTGTTGTAAAAAAATTCCAAATCCAAAGCTTTTGATTTCAATCAACTCTCAACTGCTAGTTATGATGTGGGAGCTGCTTTATAGGAAAGAGATCAGCTTTGGAACTTTGCTGTGAATACTCCAGCAATTAAGTATTAATACCTTAAGGTCCTCACTCCCACCATTTGCTACTGAGTGTGTTTTAAAAACTCATTTATATGCTGGTAATTTTTTTTTTTGTGAGAGGTCTCGGAATTTAATATAGTCTAAAAAAATACCACCATGTGCATTCCACATATACTCTTCCATCCAAGCAACCATTTGTAGTGTATAGTGCACTCCTTGCCTACCCTGGGCAACTTAAAAAGTCTTGAACGTGCAGTGAAGTTCAAGGAATCTACAGCTGCAGTCATCATAAACCCAAATAAGTTTCTGGTTTAGACCCTCCACTTGGATCCAAACTGAAGGGTCTCAATCAGTCCCTGATACAATGAGGAAATCAACAACTATGCAGAGAGCACACAAAAGACATTACGCATCATCACCAGATCCACTAGCCTCTGAAAATCAGTAAGAGTAGTCTCATAACCCAGGTGACAGATATTACTAGCACCAACATGAGTGACAATCTGCAACTGACGGCAATCTGTGATTCCAATTGCTCCCCAAGTGGTCTCTTCTACGTGGCACACAATTTCTCCAGGGATACACTCCAAACAGACATTTTGTTTGTTTTCCTCATGTGACGTCATTTCTCTGACGGAACATCTGCCTAGCACTGGAACTGTCCACAACTTCCAGACCCTACTCTACCCATTATGGGTAACAACACTCCAACAGAAAAGAGACTATTGCAAGAACAGGAGAAGCAAGACCTACTGGCTCTGTCTATTCATTAGAAGCAATTAGCAATATACAACCTTCCTTGGGAAACATCTCCAGATGTTGATGTGGCCCAACAGATGCCATTGGGTGACCAGTTGGTGCCAAACAAGTGGTCTCTGTGGACTACACTGGCAACAAGAATAGTTGGGCAATCACTGTGGTGCCTTCACAATAATGACTGTCTTGCTATTTCACCAGCCAGCTCACAGTTGCCAAAACAGCTTCTAGCTGTCTGTGCAGGGCAATTGACTTTCATTTTGACCTCACAACAAGAAATATCTATAAGTGAATTTAGCTCTTTCAAAGGCAGAGAGAAGTACATAGTTTAAATTCAAGACTAGGCTGTGCTTACATACACTATGTGATCAAAAGTGTCCGGACACCTCCAAAAACATACATTTTACATATTAGGTGCATTTTGCTGCCACCTGCTGCCAGGTACTCCATATCAGCGACTTCAGTAGTCATTAGACACTGTGAGAGAGTCGAATGGGGCGCTCTGCGGAACTCATGGACTTCAAACGTGGTCAGGTGATTGGGTGACACTTGAGTCATACGTCTGTATGCGAGATTTTCAGAAGGCACTTGGATTTCATGGCAAATAAAAAACCGAGACACTTCAAGAGGTCATAAGGGAGGAAATGGAACAGACATTGAATCCAATCTCTAGTCCATCATTTCTCTTTACAAAAGTGAAAAAGTCGAGACCCAGGCGGAGTTACGTTCATACAATGCCGCATGAGTAACCTGTTTGGGCACCAAGAAAGACTGATGTCTGGAGGACCATGGATAACCAACCAGTATGTTTCCACTGCAGACGACCAGGGCATGTGGTGCACTATTGTCGAGAAAGGTGGCAGATATTTGATGATGCTCATGCCAGAAGACAGCAGACCAATCTTAGCCGACGTCAACTCCGGAACGATAAAGACAAACAAGAAGATGTGGGTGCAGGACAACATAGGTCACTATCACCACAAGGATAGGATGCTCCCCAAGACACCGATCAAGATCTCCATTGCTGTTCCGATCACCTACCGCCAAAACCTGGAAAACTACAGGGTGCGACCTTCCTTGGAGGTGAGGCCACCGAAGAGAAACCTAGGGATGTCCACTGTTTCCAACGCAATAATGAAGTGGAAACATGAAAGGACACATACAGCATAAAAGCGTACTGTCCTACCTCATCTGTTGACTGACAGAGACCACCGACAGTTGAAGAGGGTCGTAATGTGTAATAGGCAGACCTCTATCCAGACAATCACACAGGAATTCCAAACTGCATCAGGAATTCTAAACTGTATCAGGATCCACTGCAAGTACTATGACAGTTAGGCAGGAGGTGAAAAAACTTGGATTTCATGGTCCTGTGGCTACTCATAAACCACACATCATGCCGGTAAATGCCAAACGGTGCCTCACTTGGTGTAAGGAGCGTGAACATTGGACGATTGAACAGTGAAAAAACATTGTGTGGAGTGACAAATTACAGTACATAATGTGGCGATCCGGTGGCAGGGTGTGGGTATGGCGAATACCCGTGAACGTCATCTGCCAGTGTGTGTAGTGCCAACAGTAAAATTCGGAAGCGGTGGTGTTATGGTGTGGTCGTGTTTTTCGTGGAGGGGACTTGCACTCCTTGCTGTTTTGCATGGCACTATCACGACAAAGGCCTACATTGATGTTTTAAGCACCTTCTTGCTTCCCACTGTTGAAGAGCAGTTCCGGGGTGGCGACTGCACCTTTCAACATGATCAAGCACCTGTTTCTAATGCATGGCCAGTGGCGGGGTGGTTACAAGACAATAGCATCCCTGTATTGGACTGGGCTGCACAGAGTCCTGACCTGAATCCTATAGAACGCCTTTGGAACATTTTGGCACAATAACTTCGTGTCAAGCCTCACCGACCGACATCGATATCTCTTCAAAGTGCAGAACTCCATGAAGAATGGGCTGCCATTCCCCGAGAAAGCTTCCAGCACCTGATTTAACGTATGCCTGAGAGGGTGGAAGCTGTCATCAAGGCTAAGGATGAGCCAACACCGTATTGAATCCCAGCATTACCAATGGAGGGCACCATGAACTTTTAAGTCATTTTCAGCCAGGTGTCAGGATACTTTTGACCACATAGTGTAAAAGTAAACTGAGACCAATGCACAAATTTATGCTTCAGATACTGCAAGTGTCATTATACCTAATGCTGATGTCACAGGATCTGAAGCACTACTGCGTGTTATTTAGCAGTCATTGGTTCAAAGTGAATGAGAAGACTGGCACTGACAGCAGCACTGTACACTGTTGCTGGTGTCATCACTGTAGATGAGAACGGTTCAAACACATTTTCTTTGTAGTTCTCTGGAAGAAGGGGGAAACAGTGGGGACAAGCTTCATCTAACACCAAAAATGTTTTGGGGAAAGATGTGGAATGGAGTGGGTTAGCTAAATCTCATCCATTTAGTAGGGCCAGCTAGAAAGATGATGTAGGATGCTATGAGGGAGCACCTATAAATTTTATAGTTAATATGCAATGCTGATTAACTCCAGATGAGCTGTACAGGGAACAAACAGATGCACAGGTAGAGCCATGCCTTGATGGTCCTGTATCCCTCACAGAAGTGCCAAAGCTGTGCCCTTCCTTCCCCTTCTCCCTCACAAAACTACCTTCCAGTAATTTGTATGGCTTTAGCAAATTTTATTTTGTAAACAGGTTTAGTAAAAATACAGGTTTGTGGAAAAGTATTAGTGGTATTAGTTGCATGCACTATCTCTCATTTCACTTGTACCTTGAAAAATGACGGTGTGCTCACCAGTCAAAATATCGACAGTTGTCAATGATGTTATATGGCCGCGTTCTTGTGAACATTCAACATGTCAAGAGAAGGTCAAGTTTCAGAGGAAAAGTACTGGATGGAGTATCTAGTACACTACTTATACCCTGTTTTCTTCCCCCACTACTGTGTCTCACTCCGGTCAACTGTCGGCAGAAACTGAGAAAAATCGGAATCCTTCATTCAAATAGTGTATTTGCTTCGGCACCTGCCTGCAGACCATTGAAATACCACAGCAAAGAAGCAGCAAGAACTCCACTGTTGAATATGAGAGAGCTGTGTGGGTGGCTGGTGTGGGAACAGACATCTGCTCCATAGTAGTCATTTCTTCACAATACTACTCTGACAAATAGACGCTGTAGAAATGACACTGCAACAACAGCGCGCATCTACTGTTGTGGTCTGTGGGTAAGGCTTCTTCTCGTAGGCAGAAGGTAGGACATAGGGGGTAGGAGAACTCAGATATCTCTCTAGGGGTAATTCTTAAACTAGATTTTTCTTGGCTGTTTTCATTCAAGTCAGTTTTGCACCATCTCTGTGTATGTGTCCTTGGCAGGAACATATCTCACCACGCCCTTGATACAGCCCTGTGCACAGATCAGATACTAAGTTCTGGTGTTGCCAGAGATAAATCATGGCAAAGGTACTGGACTCAATTTTCTGCCAAGTAAACGCCCATGATTTAAGAATACCTCCAATACCTGTCTGAATGGTGCCAATTAGCAAGTGGAATGATTACTTATTTATTCATTTTTTTTAAAAAAAAGCTCATACCCTATCACCAGTGTGTATTGCAACTAATTAATTCAACTGACATATTAACTTTCTTTGAGCACGTAATAGCACTGTACCATGCCCTAGTAATTTCTGTGCCCTAAGACCTGCAGTGAGTAGAGGTACACATAAATGTGTTCTATGTTTAATTGAATAAAACAAACCAAAATCAACAAAGAAACAACTTACAATACATACTGATAGGTATAAATTTCAATACTTTGCACACTCACATGTGTAAAGAGAGCATGGGGAACTGCCTTGGTGCCTGTTGCTTCCAGGTAATCTTGCCAAATGAAACTGTCATCTGTAAAGGTGAAACAATAAATATACAGAAAAAAATGTTGTTAAATATACAAACCAATATATTAGTGCATACATTAAATGTACTAAGTCATAAATGAAATACATATTTTATTGCACGACCACTAGTTTCTTTTAAAACCGAGTGCTGATGATAGAGGGCATATGGTCACAATGTAAGTATTTTACAAAAGAGAGCATAGTGGTTACAGTGGGTGAAACAGGCAATAGTACTGACAGACATCCAAGTATTCTAGAGTGTGTGACCTTGTAGAGATAGCATCAGCATCATATCATGCCAGTTGAGTCTGTATATGAAATTGGCTGACATTACCAATCTCATTTACATCCTCCTGCCAGGAACGTTAATTACTAGTTGGAATGGCTGCCTTCAGTGAGTGCAGTGTCACAAATTGTTATGGTTTATGTTGATTCCACCAGCAGGTAGAATTACTTTGGACACGTCCTTCACCTCAACAGGATAGATAAGGGAGTCTGACTGGGTTAACAACAAAACCTTAAGCAGGTAGTAAAATACAGTAGGACATAGGTCTTAAATAGCACCTTTTTGAGTGTAGGGAGGACAGAAAAAAACCAAATTCTAGGGGAGATCAGAACTGAAACAAATACTCATTTTGAGAACGTAACTAAACAGAATAAGTTTACCATACTGTATTCATGTGAAAGCTGTTAGTAGAGAATTTTCAGCAATACACAAATTATAATTCCGAAAGAGTAAAAATAAAACTCAGTTAACATAATCTGCCTCTCTGAATGTCATGTAACCACTGGTATATGAATCTCATATAACCACTGGTATGGATGTTATCGTTACACAGTTTAAATTAGCATTGTACTTCTGTAGAGCAGACATGGAGAAACCAGAAGTTATCATGTACACTAGGAATTATTATACACTTAAGAACATTAACATTAACAAATTATTCTAATGGTGGCATCAGGAAACATGAGCAACAAATTTTCAGGTAATCGTACATCTTGAGGAAAACTTTTTATGGAATTCTTACACTCACTTCCCAATACATTTACTCCTTAATAGTTTATGTTTCTTGAAATAAAAATCACTTTCACTGAACTGAAATATACACAGTCACAATACAAGACAAACAACTGACACGTAAATTTTGCCTTCTTGTCCAGGATCCAGAGTTGCAACAAGCTCTCATCTAGCTGGGATCCTACCAGTTCAAAAGAAAATTAAAACATAACTCATTAACCACATTACACATTACCTGAATATTTAAATTCAGGGATTCAAAACTTTCTGGTAGCTACATGGCAAATAGAAGTGTTAGTTACAAAGTTGCATTATATATTTTGAAAAATAAAACTGTAATCACGTAAATATTGGCACAATCTAGGGTGCAGGCAATGTGATGTAATGGTAAGTGTCACTGGCTGGAGTGCTGTGAGGCACCAGTTCAAACCTGACCACCAGCAATTATTTGTTATTTAGTACTTGTAGTTAATGGAAGGTTACTGAAATATCATTTATGTTTGTAATGTGTGCATTTTTAGGAATATCCAGTGAATGAATCAATACCAACATTCTCGAATTTCTGAAGTCTGCATGAACAACTGCACTCTCCATCCACAATGCCAGTTCTGTTCTGGCTGCATGCTGGTGTTTGAAATAAACATGTTTTCAGTGATAAGCATTGTAATTCAATGATGACCCTGCTTTCAGATTTGGACTTCATTCTGGTAACAATGCAATACTGTGTGGTGGAGATGTCCAGTACTTATACTCACGAAACCAGCAGATTCCAAGCCTGCAGTAAATCAGCTGCACATAAGGTACCTATCAGTGTTTAGCAGGGACTCTGGTCAGGACCCAATGAAGTGGGTGACAGGATTTGACTGAATCATATGGCAACATGATGTGGTTTGCAAATGTATACTTTGTCTCAGACAGCACTCAGCACATCCCAGCTATGGTTCGAGAACAATGAAGGGAAGCTTAATAGCTGGGACATATTCCAGGCTGAACTAAACAATTTGGTGACAACCAGCAGCAAGTTAGAAGTTAGCTTGGCTTAGCACGGGAACAATTGAAGAAAAGGGCTCAATGTCATGAAGAAATGATACAGTTCCACATACAGAATGTTTTGTACTTTTGCAGCTTTGAGAACGAATATGAGGGAAGCTGACAAAATTGCACAATTGATGAAAGCAGTCGCAGAAGACACGGACAAGCTCTTCTGGTAAAGAATGTCACAACAACTGAAAAATTCATCAAGTGGTGTCAATGCATCGAGGAAATGCAACAGAAAGCAGTCCGACACAATAGGTATGATCGACTCCTGACCGTGGTCCCTACGACAGTTGTGGAAGACTGACATACCCTTTCCTTACCACAGCCAGTTGGATCTAGAACACAAAAAATAGTGACTTTGAATGTTGACTCTATACATCACGTGGTAACAGAGAATGTTAAAGAAGATGTATGTCGTCCCTTGGCACCAACCTCCACCACCAGTCAGTGCATCATAAAGAATGGACTCTGCCATTTGACAAACATAGGTACACACAACTCTTCCGCCAAGCACAGCAACCCACAGAAGAACAGACATTTGCAAAATGGGGGGCAGCATGCCAGTCTGCTTTCACTGTGAATGACTTGGACACATTGTACACTACTGCACAAAAATAACATGAGAAATTTATGACTACTATCCCGCAAGACATCAATCATCACAACAGTCTTATTCCCGCCAGTTAACGGCAGATGTCAATGGTCAAACTTGTGGGACAAAGTCACTTCTGTATCCTGGATGGAGTCACTCCCTAACATGCCATTCCCCATCACCTTACAGAGAAACCAACTGCTTGCCGAGCCACCGAATTTGGGAAAAGTAAGTTAGGCGACCAGCTATGGAGATGAAGTTGCCATGGATGATAATTCGGTAATGATGACAGTTACCGAGAAGATAGGAAATCTCATTGATGTCATCATTACAGCCAACCTGCCTGGGTGCTAGCTGACTCAGGGACTTCTTTTTCTGTAATGCCAAATGCTTATCACCACCAGTTAAAGAAGACCATGTTGTGCTGATTGTGCTGAAGGTCACAAATGGGAAATACATCCAGGTGACAGGGAGATGTATTACAAGAATGACAGAATGTAGCTCTTCGAATATGTAATTTTAACAGAAGGTAGTCATAATGTTATTCTTGGATGGGACTACTTGTAGGCATTACAAGCAGTCATACATTATGAAAGATTAGAACTGCAGGCTGACAAAGCTATCAATCAGCACAAATAGTGTAGATCACTCTGGGCAGTAGTTTGCCATTGAAGACTTTGTTATCCAGTCACCAACAAGGTGAGTTCCATTGTCAACAGAGATGCTTAATTACACAACCGCAAAAAGCAACTCAAAGCTACAGAAGAAACCTACATGCCTGCAGCAGCCATAACCATTGTAGGTAGGAAGGAGAATTTTGAATCACAAATTGTCACAAGCAGCCACATCTCAGAACAAAAAGGTATGTGGTTGGGATAGTGGAACCAGTCCAGGAAAGGCAGCTGCTTCCTCGCTGCTGCCACTACAGACAACACAAAAGAGGAAGCTACTGTTGAACTGACAATAGGATCTGGTCCAAACAAGGAACAACGTCGGTGATTTTTTAAAGCTTCGGATCTCAAGTCGAGAAAAGACAGACCAAGCAGTCCAAGGCAAAACACTGTAACAACACTGGGGACCATCCACCAATTAGCCACTCATTTATGTGATGCTGGTTGAATGATGGATAGTCCAGGAGGAAGTGGAGAAGATGATGCAAAATAATATCATTGAACCTTCAGATAGTCCTTGGTGTCCGTGTAGTTCTTGTGAAGGAGGACAGCACATGGCATTTCTACCTGAAGTACTGATAACTGAAAAAAATTATGAAGAAAGATATGTATCCACTGCCACCCATTAATGGCACCAGAGGCTGCTTGAAAGCAGGAAAGCTTTTTTCAACCAAGGACATACAAACAGTCTGCTAGCAAACTGAGATTGGCAATACTGAGACCGAGAAAGGACTCCTTCCTATCTTGTCATAGTCTCTATGAGTTTAAAGTTGTGCTGGACTGTGTAATGCTCCAGCCACCTTCAAATATATGATGGACAACCTGCTTTGATGCCTTAAATAGATGATGCAACTTTGCTATCTGGATGACACTGTTGTTTTCACAAACACATTTGATCATCTAATTCGCAACTGTGCTGCAGGCTGTTGGGACTGCAGAATCCCCCCTGAATCAGATAAAGTGCCTCTTCGCCACCAAAGAAATAAATATCTTGGAGCATCTAGTGAATGGCGATGGTGTCTGTCCCGATCCAGAGAAAATACAAGCAATCACAGATTTTTTGATTCTTCACCACACCTGCTATGTGAAAATGAGCTTTTACTGCAGGCGATTCATAAAGGCTTTCTGTACCTTGCAAGAACTACTGCAGGGACACACAAAATTTTCCTGGAATGAGGTACAAGAAAGGTATTTACTTGTCCTTAAGGATGTACCAACATCTTCTCCATTCCTAGCATTGTATGATAAGAATGCTGAGACGGAACTTCACACAGACACTAGCTGTTATGAGATAGGGTGCAGTTCTAGTGCAAAATCAGAAAGGTGCTGGAGGGCCATATAGAGGAATCATTTCTAACTGCCCAAAATCCCAAACCCCTCGCCTGAATCAGACTCGTTTTTTTTTTTTTTTTTTTTTTTTTAGGGCGCAAAACTGCTATGGTCATTAGCGCCCGGTCTGTGACTTAGGAAGCAGTAAAACACCAAAAATGGAAACCAGCAGCAATGGGAACGAAAGTCATAAAATTGGAGAAACTAAAACCAGAAGGAAGGCTTAAAAAACCACTACAGAAGGGGGTTGGTTGTCCCAAAAAAAACTTCAAATGACTGACGTCATTTCACTGGCACGAATGAACTCTAGAACGCGATCGGCCGATCGAGTGTCATCTGCTAAAATTGACGATATATCAGGCGACAGCTGTAGACGGGCGCGTAACATATGAAAACAGGGGCACTCAATTAAAAGGTGTCTTACCGTCCACAGCTGAGAGCAGTGGGGACAGAGTGGGGGAGGATCGCCGCTTAAAAGATGTCGATGGCTAAAAAGACAGTGCCCTATCCGGAGTTGAGTTAAAATTACCTCCTCCCGACGACGCGTTCGGGAGGAAGAGGTCCAAGCACAAGGAAGAGTTTTCACGTCCCGCAATTTACTTTGGGGAAGTGTCGACCAATGCGCGTGCCATAAATGAACAACACGACGACATAAAACGCTCAGTAGATCGGCGACGGGAATCGATGGAAAAGCTGGCCGAAGAAGAGAGACTGCAGCCTTGGCTGCAATATCGGCCGCCTCATTTCCGCAGATACCAACGAGTCCCGGGAGCCAGAGGAACGCCACCGAGACGCCCCCCAGGTGGAGCAAGCGCAGACAGTCCTGAATCCGGTGGACCAGAGGGTGCACAGGGTAAAGAGCTTGGAGACTGAGGAGAGAGCTGAGAGAATCTGAGCAGATTACGTACTGTATCCGCTGATGGCGGCGGATGTAGTGGACAGCCTGGAGAACAGCGTAAAGCTCCGCAGTATAAACCGAACACTGGTCGGGAAGCCGAAATTGATTTGGGGTGTCGCCAACAATATAAGCACTCCCTACACCTAACGATGTTTTCGAGCCGTCGGTGTAAATAAATGTGGCCTCCGTCATTGCTGCACATAGAGCAGCAAATGCCCGATGATAAACAAGTGTAGGGGTACCATCCTTGGGAAATTGACAAAGGTCACGGAGCAGGCAGATCCGGGGACGGAGCCAAGGCGGTGCTGTACCCCAAGTTGTCCAGAAGGTTTTAGGAAAGCGGAAGGAAAGAGAATGGAGCAGTTGACGGAAGCGGACTCCCGGGGGTAGTAGGGAAGAGGAGCGGCCTACATACCCTACATCAAAGGAGGCGTCGAAAAAAAGGTCATGGGCTGGATTAGTAGGCATGGAAGACAGATGGCTAGCATAACGACTCAGGAGTACTGCCCGCCGATTGGACAGCGGAGGTTCAGCAGTCTCAGCATAAAGGCTTTCCACAGGGCTAGTGTAAAAAGCTCCAGACACTAAACGTAATCCACGGTGGTGGATAGAGTCGAGACGCCGAAGAATAGACGGCCGAGCAGAGGAGTAGACTATGCTTCCATAATCCAATTTCGAGCGCACTAAGGCGCGATACAGGCGGAGAAGGACCACTCGGTCCGCTCCCCAGGAGGTACCATTCAGGACACGGAGGGTGTTAAGCGATCGCAGACAGCGAGCCGAAAGATAGGAAACGTGGGAGGACCAGCTTAGTTTTCTGTCAAACATAAGACCCAAGAATTTAGCGACGTCTGAAAACGGAAGGTTGACAGGACCTAGATGTAAGGAGGGCGGAAGAAACTCCTTACGTCGCCAAAAATTGACACAAACGGTCTTACTGGGTGAGAAACGGAAGCCAGTTTCGATGCTCCACGAGTGGAGGCGATCGAGACATCCTTGAAGACGTCGTTCAAGAAGGCTGGTCCGTTGAGCGCTGTAGTAGATCGCAAAATCGTCCACAAAGAGGGAGCCCGAGACATCAGGAGGGAGACAATCCATAATTGGATTTATGGCGATGGCAAATAGTACAACACTCAGCACAGATCCCTGGGGTACCCCGTTTTCTTGGGAGAAAGTACGGGAGAGAGTAGTGTTCACCCGCACCTTAAAAGTGCGCTCTGCCATAAATTCGCGAAGAAAAAGGGGCAGCCGGCCTCGAAAGCCCCAAGAGAACAGTGTGCGGAGGATGCCTGTCCTCCAACAGGTATCGTATGCTCTCTCCAGATCAAAAAATATTGCTACCGTTTGGCGTTTCCGGAGAAAATTGTTCATGATATAAGTGGAGAGAGCAACAAGATGGTCAACGGCAGAACGATGCTTCCGAAATCCGCATTGGGCTGGTGTTAAAAGACTGCGGGATTCTAGCCACCAAGCTAAACGGTAATTCACCGTACGCTCCAAAACCTTACAGACACTACTCGTGAGAGAAATGGGGCGATAGCTAGAGGGGAGATGTTTGTCCTTTCCAGGTTTCGGAACGGGAACGACAATAGCTTCCCGCCACCGTTTGGGAAAGGTACTGTCGGTCCAAATTCGATTATAAAGGCGAAGGAGGTAACGCAGACTAGGGGTTGATAAATGCAGCAACATTTGGACATGGATACCATCCGGTCCCGGGGCGGAGGAGCGAGAAGATGAGAGGGCATGTTGGAGTTCCCGCATGGAGAAAACAGTATTGTAGCTTTCGTGATTTTGAGAGGATAAAGCAAGAGGTCGCACTTCCGCTGCACGTTTCTTCGGGAGAAACGCTGGCGGGTAATTTGAAGAGCTCGAAATCTCAGCAAAGTGCTGACCCAACGAGTTAGAAATTGCGACGGGGTCCACTAAGGTATCATGCGCGACAGTGAGCCCAGAGACCGGGGAGAAACTAGGCGCGCCTGAGAACCGTCGAAGCCGACTCCAAACTTCCGAGGAGGGAGTGAAGGTGTTAAAGGAGCTAATAAAGAATTTCCAGCTTGCCTTCTTGCTATCGCAGATGACGCAACGGCATCGCGCACGGAGCTGCTTATAGCGGATACAGTTGGCCAAAGTAGGATGGTGACGGAAAATGCGAAGAGCACGTCGCCGCTCACGTATTGCATCACGGCATGCCTCGTTCCACCAAGGAACTGGGGGGCGCCGGGGCAATTCGGAGGTGCGTGGTATTGAACGTTCCGCAGCTGTAAGGATAACGTCGGTAATATGTGTGACCTCATCGTCGACGCTGGGAAAGCAACGGTCAGCGAATGTCGCGAGAGACGAAAAAAGTGTCCAATCGGCTTGGGCAAACTTCCAGCGTCGC
The DNA here is from genome assembly GCF_023864275.1 of Schistocerca cancellata. NCBI lineage: Eukaryota > Metazoa > Arthropoda > Insecta > Orthoptera > Acrididae > Schistocerca > Schistocerca cancellata. Next base: position 283,381,263 of record NC_064631.1, on the reverse strand, counting down.
GGGCGCATATATGGCAGTTGAGGCTGCAGTCTGAGGACACATGGAAAGTGGTCACTCGAGTGTGTATCATCAAGGGCGAACCATTCGAAGCGCCGAGCTAGCGGAACAGTACCGACCGCAAGGTCCAAATGAGATAAGGTTGTCGTGGAGGCAGACAAAAATGTGGGGACCCCAGTGTTGAGGCAAACTAGATCCGCTTGGTGGAAGACGTCTAGCAATATGGAGCCACGTGGACAAGGATGAGGAGATCCCCAAAGCGGGTGGTGGGCATTGAAGTCCCCAACCAGCAAATAGGGGGGTGGAAGCTGACCAAGAAGATGAAGGAGATCAGCTCGTGCCATTGGTGTGGATGATGGAATGTATACAGTACAAAGAGAGAACGTGTATCCAGAAAGGGAAAGACGGACGGCGACAGCTTGGAAGGAACTGTTTAAGGGGATTGGGTGATAATGGAGAGTATCATGGAGAAGAATCATGAGTCCTCCATGGGCTGGAGTGCCTTCAACAGAGGGGAGGTCATATCGGACGGACTGAAAGTGAGGGAGAACAAAGCGGTCATGGGGACGCAGCTTTGTTTCCTGAAGACAGAAGATGACCGGCGAGTAGGAGCGTAAGAGGACCGACAATTCATCCCGATTGGCTCGAATGCCGCGGATATTCCAGTGGATAATGGACATGGGGTGAAAGGAAAATGGAGGAATGTGACCAAAGTTGCTGTCAACTCAGAGACTGCTCGGAGCTAGCAACCGACAGCATGGAATGGCATTCAGCCGAAGGCAGAAGATCCTGATCCATAGGTTGGTCAGGAGCAGTCCCTGCCACCAGCGATCGGCCGGTTGACCGGCCACCAGCAGTGCGCCTCGGCGACACAGAAGATGGCCAAGGGCGATTTCCGCCAGGTGGTGCTGTAGAGGGGGCACGCCTTGGCGGAGAAGGAGAGGAACTGGGTTTCTTTGTAGCCTTCTTGGAAGAATGTGGTTTAGATGAAGAAGGAACCGATGGTTGTGAAGTTGCGGTACGTAAAAACTCTTCACGAGTATGCTCTTTTTTCGAAGACTTGGCGTCCGACTTTTGGGCTCGAGATGTAGCAGAACTCGACGAAGGGTGAGCCACAGAGTGGGCAGGCGAAAGTGGTGAGGTTGAACGAGCGATCTTTGCGCTGGCCGATCTGACGACCGTGGTACTAAAGGTGAGGTCGCAAGTCTGCGTGGCCGCCTCCTTTGTTGGCCGAGGAGAAGCAAGGACAGTGCTGTATTTTCCTGTCTGAGGCACGGTGGACTTGCGACTGGCGAATAATTTTCGAGCAGCAAAGGTCGACACCTTTTCCTTCACCCTTATTTCCTGGATGAGCTTCTCGTCCTTAAAAACGGGGCAATCTCGAGAGGAAGCAGCGTGGTCACCCATACAGTTGATGCAGCGAGGGGATGGAGGTGGACAAGCACCCTCATGGGCATCCTTGCCACACGTAACACATTTGGCTGGATTGGAACAGGACTGGCTGGTGTGATTGAACCGCTGACATCGATAGCAACGCGTAGGGTTTGGGACGTAAGGGCGAACGGAAATTATCTCATAGCCTGCTTTGATTTGCGATGGGAGTTGAACTGTGTCAAATGTCAAGAAGACAGTGCGGGTTGGAATGATGTTCGTGTCAACCCGTTTCATTACTCTATGAACTGCCGTTACGCCCTGGTCAGACAGATAGTGCTGAATTTCTTCGTCAGACAATCCATCGAGGGAGCGTGTATAAACGACTCCACGCGAGGAATTTAAGGTACGGTGCGGTTCCACCCGGACAGGGAAGGTGTGGAGCAGAGAAGTACGCAGCAATTTTTGTGCCTGGAGGGCACTGTGTGTTTCTAACAACAGGGTGCCATTCCGTAATCTGGAACAAGACTTTACAGGACCTGCTATTGCGTCGACACCTTTCTGAATAATGAAAGGGTTGACCGTGGAGAAGTCGTGACCTTCATCAGACCGAGAAACAACAAGGAACTGTGGCAACGATGGAAGAATCGTCTGTGGCTGAGACTCAGTATACTTACGTTTGTGAGCAGACTTAGTGGAAGGTGAGGAAACCATTGCGGAAGAATCCCCCATGATTACCGGCGTCTCCGATGGCGCGCTCCTCCCTTGTGGGGGCCCTCTCTGAGGGCACTCCCGCCTTAGGTTCACACCTCAGGTCACACCTCCCGACAAACGGACGGAGGGACCAATCGGCATTTTCGGAAGGTATCAGCTCGGGTAATCACCCCTCCCTGGGCCTGGCCGTTACCAGGGGGTACGTACGTGTCCTACCTGTCTACCCGGGGTGGGGAATTACGCGTTACCCCGTCACCGGCTACGCACGAAGGGCGTGGGTCGGCCTTCAGACACACACAGGGAGGAAGAAAGAGAAAGGGAAAGGAAGGAAGAGAGGTCTCAAACGCCGCAGCGGAGAAAAGGGAAACAGAAGAGGTAAGGAAAAGAGAAGGACAAAGGAAGGAAGAAGACAAAAGCAAGGAAGGCGAAGAATGCAGTACATTTACGAGCGTCCGTCTCCGGACGTAGGCACAAACCATACTCCCAGATGGGGAGAAAGGGAAGGAAAGAGCCAGAGGTGAGGGGAGGAGGGGCGAAGATAGGGATGGGGAAGGATGCGGAAAGGGAAGGTATGCAGCCCGGAAAGGAAGGAAGGCCACATTAGCTCGGGGTCCCGTGCTCGCTACGCACGTATCCACAAAAGAGTTGTGGACCCCCTGGGGGGACCCTGGGACATTACGAGGCTCTCCAAACTAAATATAGTTCGAGTTCCGTAATACATTATTGGCACTGAAGTCACCTGGTAGGAGAAATGGGTGGTGGAATTGTTCTACAAGACCTGAGACAGTCTCAAGAGTCCATCACACCCTGTGGAAGTAAATACAGTGGGCAGACAGTGATCTTCTGATCCACATGAACTTCAATGGCTACTGCTTGTAGATCAGTAACCAAGGCATGAGCAGAGGAGTGGTGCATGGCAGTAACAAAAGCAGCGACATCTCCCTTGGCTCTTTCAACAGTCAGGTCATCCTTCTGGTGGAGGGTGGAGCTGCTTAGCACAGGGGAATCAGGGCTTCAAAATGTGTTTCTAGTGAACAGGCACCTACACGGTGTGCCTGGGCTAGGAGTTTCATTTCCTCCACGAGTACTGAATCCATTCAAGTTCCACTGTGGTATGGGAGTCATTTATCAGGGGAGTTGCACTTTCACCCTGTATTTCCACCAGGGAAGTGAGCTCAAAAGGGGGAAGAGGGAGGGAGGGTGTTGGGGTAGGTTGTGTTATGGGCTTTTAAATACAGCTTTACATGTGGGTTAACAAAAGCAGGTAGTAGTACTGGCATTTCATTGTATTTATTTAAGACCTGCTGTCTGAGATTTTAAAAAACTATTCATACGGTATACAATTTTACATGTAATAGTACATTGTTCCACACTACTAGCAGAATTTGTTTTGAGCAATAATACAAGGGTAACAACAATCAATTACAGATAAAATTAGCTTAGTTGTAGGAGTTAAAGTAATAAACATTAGTAATTTAGAATAAAATAATAGAAAGATAAAAAAGGGATGATCTACAAATTTTCTTTAACTGTTAAAAAAAATATGTAACATATAAGTTATATAACTATAACCTCATGTTGTTGCTATTCCAGGTGGGAGGGCCTCGGCAAAAACATAGTGCCTGTCCCACGTGAAGTAGCATACAAAATTATGTCTTCTTGCATTACTAAATAAAATACATCACGAGTGACTCTGTGTGTATTTGTTTCTACTGTCCAAGAACTGTACTACTTATTACACCTTTTACGTGCTTCTGCAGGACATACCCACTGCACTATTAGTGTTACTATATCTAGACGTAATTCTATATGTTTTATGTGTGCTGTTATGTTGTATGTTTCTGTGAGTGATGCTGTTTCACTTGACCAGTGCCATATGCAAGAGGGAAGCCTCTGAACTTAAACTTTGAGCCTTGCTTACCGATATGGCATATCCTCATATATAATGATTATCTCGTTTCTTATATTAGTAATTTTCCTTTACATTATTTAGTCATCACATTAAAAGTGCAGTTTAGGTACATGAACCAATCACATGCTACGATTGCTTTTCTTATAACTAACTTAATTTATCTTTTCAGGTGTCATACTCCTATATGTTATGAGTCTGTGTCTAATGTTGTTGTTGTTGTTGTTTCTGTTGTCATTTTGTGTGTCTGCAGCTACATCAGTGTCTGTGGCTGTGTTGCAGTTTGTGTCCTCCAAGGATCTTTACTGTGTGTGTGTGTGTTCAAGATCTGCCATACGGATTTTCTTGCCTATAGGCATCATACAATGTTCTTGAAACCTTATCAGCAATGTTGCCAAGAGCACACCATTTGTCTGGGTCACATAACATTCTTTGATGTCCTTATATTCTGTTATAGGTCTTACGTGTGAGAGGGTGTTGCCGTGTAATGCACGTGTTCAGGAGACCCATATACCTCACATAAGCACATGTCACTCTGGCTAAAGCCCACGTGATTCAAATGTGCTGGGTACGGGCCATGGCCAGTCAAAAAGTGAACCATGTTGTAGGTTGGATCTGCAAGCTTCAGCTTCAGTTGTCCCTATACACTGATGGAGGAGGAGAAAACGCGAAGGCCTTTATTGGTCGTCCCCCACTCCCACTGCCATGTGTTAATGCGCCAGCTCTTTAACTGATGCCTCCCTATGATGTTTTCCAGTTATTTCTCAAAGCTTGTTGTGTTTGCTCCTCTGTAGCCAGTATGCCACTGCTCTGTGGCAGGATGTGATGTCAATGAGGCAATTCCCCAGAATCACACATAAGGCTTCTACTGATGTGGTGCCAAAACACACCACATCCTGTCTAGTATGTTCCTCTGTCTTTGCCTCACTATGTTTCTATGGGTCATTAGACACAGACAGTGTGCCCATGCACTCACTGCAAAGCATGCTATAGCTTCCAAGATAGCTGTGTGATACGTTCATAACACCTGCAGAGGTAGTGAGTATTGTGTGGTTGCTAGTTTGTGGATCAGTTTTGATGCTTTGTCTATTGCCAGTCTTGTGTGGATATTGAAAGTACGTTTTTCATCAATATGTATTAAAAATATCGAGTTACTGGGTTCCTCTTTATGTTAATAGTATCCCATTTAAAATTGGATTGTTTTTCAGTGGCCTTTTGAGTAACAGATATACTTTTCTGTTTGCAGGTATTGTGAGTTTGTTCTGGCTACTTCAATCACTTATTTTGTTTTCTAGACGTACTCGTGAGTTTGCTGATCCAATGACTAATAAGTCGTCTGCATAAGCAACTATCCCATTTACCCTCTCATCCACATCCAAATTGTTTAGGAATGCCCCAATAGCAATATCCCAAAATATTAGTCCACAGATTTAGCCCTGTGGGCATAATTTCATTATTTTCTTGACTACTTTCTGGTGTCATGTTACCCACTCTGCTCTTCTATTTTTGCAATAATCTAGTAAGCTGTTGTTATATAGGGCAGTTGGAAGTTGCATCTCTCTCAACCTAGCAAAAAATGGATGCCACCAAAGGTTATCAAAACCACCTGCAATTTACATTAAAATTGTAACTATGTATTTATTGTTTATCTTGTGTATTATTTCTAATGCATGATTAATTGCATCATCTACTAATCTTTTTGTCCCAAAACCATATTGATGTGAACTTAGGCCAAAGAGCCACCTGTGTGAGTGTAGTTGATCACAAAGGAGCTGCTCCTGTACCTTAGCCAAAGTGTTTGGGAGGCAGATTAGTCTATGTTTTGGGGCCAGTTAGGTCGCTGTCCTCCGATTTCTTAATAATTAACACATTGGCAGTTTTCTGAAGAGCAGGGATTCTTCCTTGTTGTCAGACATTGTTTAAAACGTCCGTTAGAAAGGGGGGGGGGTGATCTGTGTAACAGTTTTTTTAAGAGTTTGCAAAAGTGTTCCATCTGGGTCAGTTGCCTTTCTATTTTTAAGTCTATCAACCCCTACCTGACTAGTGGCATCGGCTGTTGGAATAGGATTTTTAAGAGCAGAAATTAACAATGTTGTGAATGTGGGAGGCACCATAGCTTTATAGATTTTTTTGGCCTAGTTGTTTTAAGTTCCTGGATCTTCCTTTCTTCAAGGAATATACTGCAGTCCCTACTCCAGACAGAGTGATCCGCAGAACAATTGAAACACTTCAAGTGAAACGAACAACTGACTCCTTCATGGGCAGCCTTATCACTTTTATCACAAGTGACTTCTCCCTTCTATCCTAGAGTGGTGTGCCCAAAGTGCTGGCATTTAAAACAGCGCATTTGGTTCGGGTCATGGGGCCACACGTTTAAGTGAAGGAAACCTGTTTTGATATCCTCTGGCACTTTAGTGCTATTGAAGGTAAGGATAAAGGAGTCAGATTTTACCAGATCCCCACCCACATGTTTCATATTTTGCACATCAAAGATACATTCCTGAGCCACTCATCTATCAATTCTTCATTGGGAATATCTACACGATCTCTACAAAAGATTAAGTCTTTGCTGTAGTTCAAGGTGCTGTGTAGGTCCGTTTCGATGGTATATTCCCAAGGCATTTAGCTTTCTGGAGGTTCATCGCTTATTGGGAATGACATGTTTCAACCAACAGTGTTTCACTGTGCAATTACTCGACCGATTTTGAAGTGCCAGCAACGCTCTCTAAAGTTTTTTTGAATACATAAAGGCAATACTTTCTCAAAGGAGCCCTCTTTCTTTTAACTATTAAAAGCACATTCTGATTACCAGCATACATTCTGTTACTAGAACCAATAGTTTTGGAAATAATTCCTGAGTGAGGAGGACTGGCTGATGAGCCCTCTTGGTGGATTGGGTGTTAGTATCTACCAGTGGCCCACCCATGCCGCTGGGAGGAGAAGGAGAAAATTTTGAGGGTTCCATCTCGGTCTCATAAGCACCTATGGAAATAAGTGACCTGTCAGACAAAACCCTTCTTGCCCGAAAAAGCCATACAAAACTGAAGTGTGGCAGTTTTCCCAGAGCCTGCCTGCTAATGACTTTTCCACTTCGACAGCCATGCATCTCACTGCCCAGTTCAGGAATCCTGAGGTCACCAAGGTTTTTCTAAATCACTTCAGGCATATGCCAGGATGGTTCCTTCAGCAAGACTATCCTCGTTACACTCATCTGTAAATTTACTTACTTGTTGTTATGTGTTTGTGTACCTGTATATACGACTAATAATGACTACGAAAACAGGTATGCGGGTAAGCAAAGTGAACACATTATCATAGCCAAGATAGACATGAAGAAAACAACCCACCATGGCAATAGAAGTTTGTATGCCAGCTAGCTTCACAGATGACAGAGACATTGAAAGAATGTGTGATGAGACAAAAGAAACCATTCAGATCATTAAGGGAAAGGAAAATTTAATTGTGGTGGGAGATGAGTTCAACAGCAGGAAAAGGAAAAGAAGGAAAAACAGTAGAATATGGAAAGCAGAGAAGCAATAAAAGAGAAGGTGCCTGGAAGAATTTTGCACAGAGCATAATTTAATCATTGCTGACACTAGGTTGTATACATGGAAGACATCTTAAACACTAGAAGGCTTCAGGTTCATTACATAATGATAAGACACAGATTTTCAAACAGTATTTAAACGAAGGTATCTCCAGGAGCAGATGTGAACTTGGATCATAGTTCATTGCTTATGAACTGCAGATTAAAACTGAAGAAATTGCAAGAAAGGCAGAAAATTAAGATGATGAGATCTGGATATGCTGAAAGAATCGGAGATTGTTGAGAGTTTCAGAGTGAGCATTAGGCAACAGAAACTGCAAAACTGCTATGCAGAAATGGCAAGAGGACGAACTCAAGTCTACAGAAACTTCTATTACTAGATGACTGACAAATACAGCCTCTAGGAAAATTAAAGAGGCCTTTGGAGAAAAAGAGAAGCAACTGCTTGAATATCAACAGCTCAGATACAAAAACAACTGGTACTAACCAAAGAAGGGAAAACTGAAAAGTGGAAGGGGTATATAAAGGAGGTATATGAGAGAAATGAACTTGAAGTCAACATTATAGAAAGGCAAGGGGAATTAGATGAAGATGAGATGTAAGATACGATACTGTGGGAAAAATATGACAGAACACTGAAGACTTAAGTCAAAACAAGACAAGGCCCCTAGAATAGAAGACATTACCTCAGAACTTCTGACATCTTTAGGAGAACTGGCCATGAATAAACTCTTCCACCTGATGTGCAAGCTATGTGTGACACTGGAAATACCCTCAGACTGCCAGAAGAATGTAATAATTCAAATTCCCAAGGAAGTAGGTGTTGACAGGTCCAAATATTATTGAACTATCGGCTTAATAGGTCATGGTCGCAAAATACAGAGACAAATTATTTACGGAAGAGTGAAAAAACTGGCATAAGCTCAGCTCAGGGAGAATCAGTTTGGATTATGGAAAAATGTACGAACATGCGAGGCAATACTGAGCCTATGATTCATCTTACAAGATAGGTTCAGGAAAGGCAAATCAACATTTACAGCATTTGTAGACTTAGTGCAAGCTTGTCACAGTGTTGACTGGAACACACTGTTTGAAATTCTGAATGTTGCAGGGATAAAATACAGAAAGTGCAAGTTTATATAGGCCTACATCTTGTACAGAAATAAGACTGCAGTCATCTGTTGAAGGACATGAGAGGGAAGCTGTAATTCAAAAGGGAATCACACACAGGGTTGTAGTGTATGCCCAATGTTATTCAATCTGTAAACTGAGCAAGATGTAAAGGAAAGAAAAAAATTGGAGACACAATTAAAGTTCAGGGAGAAAAAATAAGAAGTTTGAGGTTTGTCAATGGCATTTTAATTCTGTCAGGGACAGAAAAGGACATATTAAAAAACAGTTGATGCCGAGCGAAATATATTAGGAAGCAATACACTAGAGGGGATAACAATATGTATTTAGTACTAACATTGGCTTTGACCAGTAATGTAGGAAACATGCAACAAATGTCGTAAAAATGGTGACTACAACACAATATGGGTGATGATTTTTCAACACGCTGAGTTACAGATCAGTCAGCCGCTACAACTAGTTTTCATTTTTGTTTTCATATTTGCTGGCTATGCCAACTCACAACCAAACTGTCACTTTCCCACCTAACCTAGGCCTTGGGCTAAGCTACAGATCAGTTTGTCAGCACAATCAGTCCCCCCACCCTCTCTTTTCACATTCGTTGACTTCACCAACTAGCAATCAAATGGAGAAAACGCCCATTACAAGGTGACGTCCCAGCAGCCATTAACATTATGTCAGTGGTCAAAGGCAATAACTAGATCAAATCCTCTTGGCCCATTAATAGTAGTAAAGAGTTTCCCTATTGCTCAGTAAAATAACTGATGATGGCGAAAGTAGAGATGTTATAATATGTAGACTGACAATGGTGAGAGAGAGAGAGAGAGAGAGAGAGAGAGAGAGAGAGAGAGAGAGAGAGAGAGAGAGACAGAACTTGACTACAAGAAGGAAGTAATTGACAGGAGACATTCTGCAACATAAAGGAATCATCAATTTACTACTTTAAGGAACTGTGTGTGAATGGAGGATCGTAGAGGGAGAGAAAGACTCAAATACTATAAATAGGTTCAAATGATATAGACTGCAGTAGCTTTTCAGTGGGGAAGGGGCACAGGACAGAGTAGCATGGAGGACTGTGTCAGACTACGCAACAAAGGCTTCAGTCTCTTTCTTTCCTTGCGTAAGCTGAAAAATCCTACATGACTGGAAGACTACTATCACGCTGAAGTCTCACCAAATTCCAAACCAATCAGCATAAAATCTAGTTTCTCTTGTTTTAGGCCTACATCACTTCATCATAGGTAGCTAGAAATTTTGGTATACAGTTAGATTACTGTTTCATATATTAAGCATCTTCATTAAAATATATAGGCCTATATATCTTTCACACACAACAGTACTTTCAAATATTATATAAAAGAGAAAGAATAACAATTTCATGGCGCCACTGGAACATCTTTTATTAAGGTCTCTTACTGGGGGACGAACCACATACATTACAAAGTATTTATCTCTTTCGTGCATGAAAATAAAGGTAGACATAGCATTGATCTTGATTAATTCCAAGGTGACCATATTTTCTAGACCCAAATTTGAGACAATAAAAATGTTGATATTGCAAAAAATTAATTAAATGTAATAAATACAAAACGTCACTTTAATTCATTACAAAATGTACGTTCACTTTATTTTATTAGTACTTCCTACAAGCAAACAAACTGTATTTATCAGTGTTGTCAATTTTCTTCAGAATGTCTGCATTCTTGAACTGCATATAAAAAAATTCAACCCTAATGTTATCATAATTCACCCTAATCATTAACACTGCACTCATAATTCATATAACATGCTGTGTTTTGTCACTGGTACATATATCATTCATGTGAGAAAATGCCCTTTCAGTAGCAGCCTTAGTACCAGGAAAAGAATAAATCCACGAGTAAATTTGAGAAATGCACGAGTATGACTGAAATGAAAACTAATAATAATAATAATAATAATAATAATAATAATACATAGCGATATAGGTGAAATAAATATCTAATTCAGCCTCGGGGCTTAAATCGCTTAATAATTGCTAAATCCTGGGCAAATGGGTGTCCCGTATTACTTCTGGAAAAAAAAATGTGGGACACAAATACAAGCGTCGCAACTGTCTCGAAAAAAAAAAAAAAAAAATGGAACGGATGGTCGGCTTATTCAAATATTCTTCGCTACGGAAATCTACTATCAAATAACATGTCTCCTCAGACATCGTCAATGGGATGGAAAAAAGTAACGGTGACAGAACGGACAAGACAGTATTACGCGCTGACAGATTGTCTGTTTCGCAATTAGAAAATGTTGCTTTGTTTCTTGCTTATCTATTCTCCTTTCGTATTATTACTAAACTGCAAGCTTTGCAGAACGGAGATTTTTCCTATTATTTATTGCCTGCGAGAAGTATTCTTACATTAGTCTAATTAGTTCTCCACTAAGGTAGAAAAACGCAGCGTTTAACCGGTAACTACACAAGAAATAAACTTGAAAAGAAAATTCCTACCATGATCACCCAACATCATTCGTTTGACAGGTCAATTATTGAAACCAAACTAACGCGGCACACCACTAGTCCCGTCTAATATCATAGACTAAAGAGCAAATCCATCTGTCGAAAACCACTAGTGTAACTGTTCATTTTTATCATTGTATTCATTTTTAAAGTTAATTTCATAATAACAAGTACTTATTGTTAAAAGCAGATTATTCATATTAATCTATAAATCAAACAAATCGTGTTAATGAGATATCGACTGTGTGAGCTCATGTTTGTGATGTAGTTGCACTTTCATACTTCTTTGCTTTTGAAGTTTGTTTATTGTTGTGTATACACTGTATACGTTGTGAGAGGAAGCGGTAGTGTGATGATTGATGAATGATGAATCTGAATTGTGCGGCTAGGCTGCACCGACTTCGGAAAATCTTAAAACTGGCAGTTCGTTTACCAGACGAACTGGAATATGCATCACGACATACGTACATTAAAAACAGGCAGATTAATGATTTCGTTAGGGCTTTGCATCACGGTGGCGTTTGTGTGGACGATTCAGATTTTAAGAATTACACTAATAAATTAATCTCGGAGTACAATATGTTAGTGCGTGGTAGTGTTGCCGATTCAAAAAGACTTACTGAATTGCAACCGATTATTGACATCCTCAATAAGAAGAAGCATTTGGAAGAGTCTTTGGATGTTTTGAATGAATTAAAAGGAGGTAAAAGTATTACACGCACACAGTTTTAAACATTCAACCTCTAGTAGTAACGCGACTGCTTATTCTTGCGTTTGTCTAATAAGGAATGGAACATACAATCCATCTAATATTTGATTTGTTTTTTATTGATCCCTGAAGTCCTGTTATGTGTTGTTACACACGGATATGGGACACAGTGCTCATTGATTAGAGATAATATAAATTGATGAATTAAAACAGTTATTGTTGTCTTTGAATAGGTGCCGCTGATGACAAGGAATTTGAAAGAATGGCTGAAAATGAAGAGAAACTCTACAAGGAGAGACTGGCAGAAATAAATTCAAAGGCTTGTATCTGATTGTGTAAGAAACATTTGTAGGATACTTGTGACCCAGTTGTAAAATAGAATGAACACATTGATAACCTGGTTGAGGAAGTCAGTCTGGTGTGATTAACATTTACCTATAAATATATCTCACTAATGCTAGCTTATTTTGCATACTATTGCACACTGCCGCCCTCCAGTATAAATCAGTGTTATTGGATCTACAAAATACACCATTAAAATATTATATGCAGATGAAAACTAAATATTAGACTGATATCTGTTCAAGAGGCTTCTAACCTAATTTCCCAGTACATTTTCTCATTAACGGTGTTTGTGGTCTGTAATAGAAGGTGGTATCATATGCTTGGTATGTAGAACCACAGCTAACAAGCTTTATATTATTTTCTTCAACTAGACTTGAATTGAGATTGCATCTCTACAATAGATCAAAAGCTTCTATAAATTATTTGAACATGTGTTCTGGGTTGGCACATCTCTGAATACTGTAGAGAACAGAGTTTTATTAGAAAGCGGGACTGCTACGGTCGCAGGTTCGAATCCTGCCTCGGGCATGGGTGTGTGTGATGTCCTTAGGTTAGTTAGGTTTAAGTAGTTCTAAGTTCTAGGGGACTTATGACCTAAGATGTTGAGTCCCATAGTGCTCAGAGCCATTTTTTTTTTTTTTTATTAGAAAACGCAGGGAGAGACAGTGAAGGGTCACAAACCTTTTTACCACAAAATGTGAAACTGGTGATGAAACCACACACAAAGTAATAAGCTTATAACACACAACAAAGCAGAAGAGAAACCATCAACAGGATTGAGAGATGAGATACTCTAAATCAGATGTTGAAAAAGTTTGAATATTTTGCAAGGACTGACCCTAGTGCCAGAGGTATAAAATTGTAAAATTATGCATTTCACTAAAATTGTCTGGAATGTTGCTAATGACATAGCTGTTCTTGAGTATATGCAAATTTGTTACCCTTGTAGTAGTCAGTATGTAGAATAATATGTGGATATAGTTGCCACAAATTGTACACACAAAAAGATATAAACACTTCAGTCATGATAATACACAGCAGTACAATGACAAAATAATCAAAAGAAATGATAAAAATAATCAAAAGTGAGATATTTGTTCATTGTTCTGAATCTCGATTTTGCGTATCTATATCAATTTCAGCAGTCAGTGCTGCCAAGGAGCTGCCTCCCTCCCCCTCCCGTCCAGTATGGAGTATCGTGGAGTGAATGGGAAGGGGACCCTACTCCAGAATGTAATCTTGTAGAAATGCAGTATAGCAAGAGTGGAGCAGGTCATAATCAGCAATATTCAAAACAGGTGACTGGATGCTGAATCCGCCAACAGTATAAGATGATCAACCAAGGGTCCTCATCAGTAGAGGTGGATATGTGGTTGAAGGATTTGCTGGTAGCAGTGCCTGTTTGTCCTCTTCCTCATAGTCTTCCAGTACCCAAGCTGCCTGAGGCACTTTGCAAAGACAGGTGAAGGTTTATGAATAAGTGGGATGGGAAATATCTGTTCCCTGCATCAGAATGCTTTAGGGAGCCAGAATAAGGCTGCAGGAGTGCAGCACAAATTGTGTTGTCTCAGAACATCACGTGGGTCAGTCACCTAATACCTTACGTACGAAAACCTGCCACATGCTGCGAGCATGGAGAGGCGGTATATGGACATGAGTTAATTGACGTCTGTCTTTGTATATCAACAATGGCAACTCTGAGGTTGCCGTACAAAATTTCAACGAAAGAGGATTTCAGGTTGTCCTTATAAGATGTTCGTGTACGGAGTAGAACCCATGGTGATGGTTCAGTCCATTGTGGACTGTGACACATCAATGTACAAAATTTTTAAAAGAGAAGAGATTTGAACTGCTGCCATTAGTTGGTTGTGATAGGCAATGATCACCCAAAATGAGATATTGATGACAGAGAATGCTGCTGCTGTTATATCCATTAAGGGGACAGCTTCAACCACTGTGTTGTGCACTTGATAGCTAACAGAGTATACCTGAAACCTGTGGATTTGGGTTACAGTCTAATCAAGTCCGAGTGTACATGTTGAAAAAATGCCCTTTAGGTATTTCAAACATACTTTGTGGCAGGAAGGCGAGGTGTCCTGTTTTGCTGTATTGGCAAGGGAGCCAGGTGCGTAACCACTTTTTGCGATCTGCCTTTACCCCAGGCCAAACAAACCACTCCATATTGAACCTTGTGTTGGGACGAACTGCCGGGCGTGATAGATTATGCAAGGTATCAAAGGTGGATTTATGGAATTTTGCTGGGACTGCCAAGTGATGTATCGCACCATAAGTGCGTGCTAAAGTTAGGCTACTGAATGTGTTGCAATTGTAAACTTGTGCTGGAGTTGTCCAAGAATGCCTGTAACTGCCTGTCTTGCTCCTTCTCCATGGTCAACCTGCCAAAATCAATTGGTGCACTAAGGGCATGAAAGAGTGACATAATGAGCTACCACATTGCCCCTCTCCATTTACATGCCAGATGTTGGTAGTAAAATGTGCATATTAGTCCAGGTATCTGAAGCAGCGGCGGGTACATGTCACGACTTTGAATGTGGATAGCACGAACCAATGTGCGTTGGTCTGTAAAAACTGTGATGGACCAACCCTCTTAATTGGTATTTCACTGCCTCACATATTGCTAGCCATTCATGGTTGCAAGCCAACCACAAATGTTGGGTCCCCTTCAGTTGGTAGGAGAAGAACCATAGAAGTTACTGGATACTGTCTACTGTCTATTGCAACACTGCACCAACAGCATTCTCGCTTGTGTCATCTGTAACAGACAAATGTGCCATACTTAGGGAATGGGCCAAGGTCTCAGTGTTCTGTAAGGATTGTTTAATCATGTTGAAAGCATGTGTCATTTTGATTGAGCAATGTGCGGGTTTGTTTCTCCTTAATATTCTTCGTTGTTAAGGCATTAGTGAGTGGCAGCTGGATTCTTGCAGCCTACAGAATATATTGCCAATAGAAGTTTATCATATCTAAAAACCTTCTTAAGTCTTGATAAGCACATTAATTCTTGATAAATACATGAATCCACAATGATTCACGTCATTGTACTCGAAAACGGCAAATGTGATGAACTGTGATCATTCCACCATTGTGTGACATTTGCATGGAATGAGCAAGCAATAAAGGAAACAAAAGAAAAGTTCGGAGTAGGTATTAAAATCCATGGAGAAGAAATAAAAACTTTGAGGTTCGCCGATGACATTGTAATTCTGTCAGAGACAGCAAAGGACTTGGAAGAGCAGTTGAACAGAATGGATAGTGTCTTGAAAGTAGGGCATAAGATGAATATCAACAAAAGCAAAATGAGGATAATGGAATGTAGTTGAAATAAGTCAGGTGATGCTGAGGGAATTAGAATAGGAAACGAGTCACTTAAAGTAGTAAATGAGTTTTGCTATTTGGGGAGCAAAATAACTGATGATGGTCGAAGTAGAGAGGATATAAAATGTAGACTGGCAATGGCAAGGAAAGCGTTTCTGAAGAAGAAAAATGTGTTAACATCGAGTATAGATTTAAATGTCAAGAAGTCGTTTCTGAAAGTATTTGTATGGAGTGTAGTCATGTAAGGAAGTGAAACGTAGACGATAAATAGTTTAGACAAGAAGAGAATAGAAGCTTTCGAAATGTGGTGCTACAGAAGAATGCTGAAGATTATATGGGTAGATCACATAACTAATGAGGAGGTATTGAATAGAATTGGGGAGAAGAGGAGCTTGTGGCACAACTTGACTAGAAGAAGGGATCGGCTGGTAGGACATGTTCTGAGACATCGAGGGATCACCAATTTAATGTTGGAGGGCAGTGTGGAGGGTAAAAACCGTAGATTGAGACCAAGAGATGAATACACTAAGCAGATTCAGAAGGATGTAGGCTGCAATAGGTACTGGGAGATGAAGAAGCTTGCACAGGATAGATTAGCATGGAGAGCTGCATCAAACCAGTCTTAGGACTGAAGACCACAACAACAACAACAACAACAAGATAAAAAAAGGGAATGGTTGAGCTTAAACAAAGCAGCAACTTCCTATACACAGACATGCATGCATCCACGAAAGAGAGAGTGTTATGCATCTGGTAGAACAGCGACAGTGTGGTGTATTATGAATTACTTCCACAACCATCACTGCTGATATTCATTGTCAACAACTGAGATATCTTTCAGATGCAGTCTGAAAACAGTGACCAGGAAGACTGCATGAAGTGGTGCTATTCCACAATAACCCCCACCCACATTCTGCTAGACTAACAAAAAACACTGTACAGGAGTTGGGTTGGGAAGTCATTTTGCACCCAACTCATTCACCTAATCTTGCACTCTCAGTGTTTCACCTTTTCCGCTCTCTATCAAACAACCTTCAAGGAACTTACTTTCCAAATGAAAATGTGCTCACAACATAGCTTGATGAGTTCTTCATCCTCAAAACCACTGTGGAATCAAAGAGTTACTCCAGTGTAGGCACACTGTTGTAAATAGTGACAGAGAATAAACTATTGATGACTAATGTCTCTGTTATGTGTATCTGTTGTGTTTATTAAACTTGCGGAAAAATGCTATGAACTTATGCACCATCCCAGTATTGTGATCTTCTTGTGCAAGATACTTTGATAAGAGAACAAACTGAAATGCAGTGTTCGTGGAGTGATACCCACAGTGAATCATGTTATTACATATTGTGCTTTATATGTCGACAAAAGGAAAACTTTGGCCTACCAAGGGACTTACCTCAATGTTAGGCAATAATGCCACGATAGCAAGAAAATTGGTACAATTTTGTGTGGTATCAAAGTTCCTCCCCAACTTACTTCGGCAGAAATTTTAATGTGTTTTTGGGTAGCTGGTTCATCCTATGAATTGTATGCAACCAACCTGCCACAATTTGTCCACTAACTATATTATCATTTCTGTAAATATATGACAGCAGTACAATTGGAGAGACTGTTGAATGCATGTGCAACATTTTAATGTTCAAATTTGTAGATAAGGAGTCTATTTTTAATTTGAACTGCTTGTACCACTATACCTGGTACTTGTGAGATGACTTTGTCATTTATTGCCAAAGTTACTCATCCATCCCTCCAAGAGACTTTCCCAAAGAGACTAAATCACAGGTGAGTTTTTCCACAGTGAACTTTTCTGCTGGCTTAAAAATATTAGTTGCCTGGTATTCACATGTTAGACATGGGCATAATCTATGTTGTCCTGTCCCTGATGGTATTCTTATGGCAGCTGGTCATTGGGTGGGGGGGGGGGGGGGGCAACAACCTAGGATTTAGGCCTATAATAAGTTCTGCACTTTGGCAGACAGAGATATTGTATGGGTCTCAGGAACATAATAGGAAACTGTTGATATATGGACCACCTGCATCCTCTCTCCAAACACCAGTGCTTGTGAAATTTAAAAATGGAAGCAAACATGCATACGTGGATGTGTGTGCATAATTATTCATTTTTTCTGTTTTCTGAATTTTCTTCTATTCTTTCTTTTTCGTTTTCATTCCTCTATTTTTGCACTGTTTCTCATCATTTCGCCAATTGTTTAAACCAAAATCCTATTTGTGTTCACTTTTCATTTACTTACTTTCACAGGTTTCTTGTTTATTTTCTTTTAGTTAACAGCACCAAGACACTTGTGACTTCCCCCCTCCCCCCTCCTCCCCCCCCCCCCCCCCAAAAAAAAGTAGTATCTGAAGGAGTGGCCATGGGTTGCTCACTTTCCTGATTTGTTGCCAAAATATTCATAGACCACTTTAATGAGGAACGTCTGCCACCAGAAAAGCACTGATTTCTTGTGTTATGTTGGCAACACTTTCATAACATAGTCACATGAAAGGAAATGAATGAATTTCTTTTACTTCTCAATGCCTTATGTCAGAGATCAACTTTGAGAGGATTGCTGCTCAGCTTTCTGTGATATGACATGCCCTTTTTTGTGGGCGGCGGAGGGGGGGTGGGGTGGGGGGACTACCATACCTTGTGTCATTATGGGAAGGAAAGGGAAAGGAGTGCCATGTAAACATACTTTAAAAAACCAGATCTAAGGACATAAAGTAGTCCATCTTTGCAATTTTTATAGTGTGTGTATTATTTATCTACAGATCATGCGTTAACATGCTCATCAGAGATTTATCTATTATATAAGGCAATGTTTCTGAATTTACCTTACAGTTTTAGTTAAGTGTAATGAAAAGTCTATTGTATGTATTAAGTGAATATAGACCTTAGGCAGTGACATGCAAAATGATGCCACACCTGGATATTAATGTTAAGAATTTTTAGAAACAAAGGGAGGTGACTTCCTCTCAGAATTTCTTTATTCTTGCTCCTGGAGGTGATACTAAAAATGTTGTTTATTCTACATTTTGTAGTAAAATAATTCATTCCCAGGTGGCTACATTTTGTTGTCAAATGGGCACAATATTTAGGTGAGCAACCAAGTTGCTAATCATCAGGTGTACTGAAAAACTGACTGCTTCGGGGGAGATGCATGTTTTCTCTCTCTCTCTCTCTCTCTCTCTCTCTCTCTCTCTCTCTCTCTCTCTCTCTTCCTTCTGTCCCCCCTCGCATAAAAAAGAAGTATTTGATGGAGTGGGCAGTTCACTTTCCTGATTTTTCAGCAGTTTCTTCGTAGAGTGCTTTGACAAGAAAGTCAGTTCAAGAGAATCTAACTGATTTATTTTGTTATGTTGACAACAACTTCATAATATTGCCACATCAAAGGAAACTAATGGATTTCTTTCACCTCTCAGTGCCTTACATCAGAGATCAGTTTCACATGAAAATGGAAGTGAGGGGAGCAAGTGGTATGTTGGGTCACAATGTATACTGCAAGAAAGTGCACACCAGATGTGCTTTCATGTAGACTGGTACCACCATCCAGCACAGAGGAATTGGGCACTCAGAACATTGGCAGACAGTACCTGTACACCTTGGGAGACAGCTACAGCAGGAGATTTCATGAACCCTTTGCTCTACCCAACAACGCAACAGACAGAAATGGGAGAGAGTGCTGGAAAGGACATAACTACTGTAATTATTCCATGCAGTAATGCTTTATGTGGGTAGTGTCAAGAAAGACATTTGACCACTAGCAGCTCCTGCAAAATTTACCAGTGAATTACAAAGTGGTGTCCTATAGCCTTTTGACTTACTAAGGTACTAATCACAACTAAGTTGAATATATTAATTTTACATATATAAGTTGAACTGTTTGAATGTTTTTAAATTGTATAATTGATCATTTAATATTACAAGGAAAAAAAAAAAAGAAGAAGAAGTAGAATGATGATGACAGCGGAAATCGAACCCAAGTCAACCAATCGCCAGTCCACAAACTTACCCAGCCAGTTACAGAAATGACGTGGGCGATTTCATGTCAAATCATACAGATCATGTCAAGACACCCGGACACTTATGGGCTTCCTTTAACTTATACATGAAAGATGAAAATACGAAATTCAAGTTAATTTTTCCACTTAAAAAGAAATTCTAATCTGGAGAGCCACAAAATGCTATCTTTTTTGTCTTATTGCCAGATGCTACTGATTTAATTAGAAACAGTGTATTCTCTGCTCCAGATATCTGTATTATTTAAATATTTATTACTAAAAATGTAAAATTTGCATTATTACGAGTTTTTACAACTTATTTACTCAAAAAACTACATCCGAAAACTTTTGAGAATTACACAAAATATTGTTTGGTTAATATGTTAGTACTCAGTGCACACACAGTAGGTAGTAGTTTTCTATGTAAAGTGTTAAAAAATTTTCAGCATTCTACATATCCGCAACACTGAATTTATAATGCAAAATATGCATGTTGGCAATGCTGTTTCCAGTGCTCTTCTGTTTATAACAAATGAATGAGAATTTGCACACAACTATTCTGCATCAAGTTTTGTGTTTGGTTTGAACTTTTTGTTAGATACAATATCAGTGAGGAAATACAGCAGTGAAAGCGTGAGATGTGTAGACTGTGAAAAATGAAGCAAGAAGGTGGTGTTTATCAAAAATGAAAAACACTTCACAGTTGTTGGAAATCTGTCAGAGGTATTGCAGAAATATCTTGGTTCTCAAGTAATGGTATTAGCATCACATCCATTGTGCAGGAATTGCCACACTCAGTACAAGAAGAAATTTAGTGACAACACACTTGAATGATCACCATCACCTAAATGTGAAATGAAGAAGACAATGCAGATGTTTATTTTCCTTGGTGTGAAGTTGTTGAAGCATTTATTGTTAGCATTTCTGCTGTAGCTCCTATTATATCCCCCCTTAAACGTCCAGGAAAGGTAAGAAGCACAAGAAGAAAACAGTGCTTAAAAAGATAAGTGGAAGAAATTGAAACAAGTTTTACATGAGCAACATCTTCCAAACTTTATGAAGTGTATAATGTAGATGCACTTGGTACAGAACCTGAAGATAGTGATAAGTGCACGAAATGTGATGTATGATCTTGGAAACTAAATACTGTTATCTCAGCAGCCACCTGTCCTGAGATGGTACAGTTACTGATACTGATACCAAGTAGCAACTTTAAGCAGCAGATACAGAAATACATACCCACTTCCTCATATTATTTGATTTCAAAAGCTTTTGAAATAAGGAATGAGAAAGGTATTTGGGCATGTCCAGATTCTACGCAGAGATGGATGTGATGCTTTTGTGTATATGTCAGGAGGTGCAAGATAAATGTTGATTGCCGGAGTGTGCAATGTGTCGTGGTGCTGAAGTGATGATTGTTGACGCATTATGCCTTCAGAATACTGACAGTGACATAACCTATGCATTCTGGGAGGGAGGAGAGTTGATGAAGAAGACAGTAGAGCCAAAGAATTTTGTTACAGAGTTTAGGCATTGAGTCACGAAAGGAATAGCTCACCATCGTATCCAGAGGATTCAGAGACAGGCCATAGCAGAAGTAAAACCAGCCACATCTAAATTCTGGCACAAAGCACAGATATCAGTATTAATAGGTGTTGCTCACTTTCTTGGAACACCATGCAGTTTTGCTTCTGTCAGTGATGATCTCATTTTTGGCAGTGCACGTGTATGCTACACTGTTAGCATGATAATTGATGACATAGCATCTGGAGGCCATGTATTTCCTAAAAATGTGTGTGATTGACGGTGCATCATCTCATTTTAAAAACTGCTTTCAGCTTTGTGAGCTTGGTCAACACTGTAGTACAGAAATTAAGGCAAAAAGTGGATATTTTCAGCAACAGGTCATGGAAAAGGTGCGTGTGATGGGGTAGGAGGTCTCTGTAAATATCTTGCAACAAGATTTAATCTCCAGCATGAAACTGTTGACGCTATAAGAGATGCTACTGGATTCGAACACACCATATCAACATTAGTAACGAACATGAAACTCTTAATTCGAAATGAAAGTGCATTAAGGGAATTCCATTTAAAAAAGAGAGAAGAGTGGTCTGCTATGAAGCCTGTGGTAGGAATTCAATCAAGTCACTACTGGATTGCGTCCTGGAATGGCACATACATTTGCAATAACAGTTCTCCATGAAATGCAGCCTGTTACTGTGTGTGAAATGCAGAGACAACAGTATACATTAGAAGACTTTGTAGTGCGCCACTTCATTTCTTGTGTGTATGACAGTCAGTGGTGGGTGGGACAGATAATAAGTGTCTCTCATGAGCTGCATGATATAACCGTCTCCTTTATGACACCTCATGGTCCTGCTAATGCTTTCAAATTGCCATCATCAAAAGATCACTGTGTAGTTCCCATTTCCCGAGTACTGCTCTTGTTGGATCGTCCTCGTCTGTGTGCAAATTCAGCTCGGCTATACAAGTTCAATCAGAAATAGATTAAAAACACTAATGAAATCTTTTCAACAGTACAGTGTTGATTGTTTAATTGTAGGCAATTATAATTTATGGAAAGTCATGAAGGATTAAAATCATGACAGAAGACAATAATAATTTAAGAATAATATCATAAAAAGAAAAATGGTTCATGGTGTGGGTTCCTGTAGTCATGTCCTAGTTCATGAACCACGGGCAACGTATGAGTGGCCAAGTAAGTGGTCCCGACAGTCGGGATACCAGTTACTTTGGAATAAGGCTGGGCATCTCAGACATATTCTGAGTCGTGGTCACCTTTGTGCTCATACGGCAAAGACTACCAAATCCACCGGTTAGTCCCTCAGCCGTTAGGGGTAAAACCCAATGGGACTCGGGGCAAGTAAGGCTAGCAACCTGCTTCCCTGGTACTTTAAATATGATGCTGGCAACAATCAGAGCAAAATGCCTCGGACCTTTGGAGGTGACGGAGTCCCACATCTAACTGACAAACCAGGGACTCCTAAGATACAACTTGGCAAACAAATGGTAATGAGATGGGGAGCTATTAATATCAATGGGGGCTACTCTGGGAAGAAGGTAGAGCTGGCAGAGGCTGCAAGTAAGATGGGGCTGGACGTTTTAGCTGTTAGTGACATTCGGGTAAGGGGTGAGAAAGAAGAGGAAGTGGGAGAATACAAGGTCTACCTGTCAGGAGTCAAAGCAGGAATAGCACAATGGGGAGTAGGGCTTTACATCAGGAAAGAAATGAAACCCAGCGTAGTTGCAATAAGGTATGTAAACGAACGACTGATGTGGATAGATTTGACAGTATCTAGCAAGAAAATTAGGATTGTGTCAGTATATTCGCATTGTGAAGGGACAGATCAAGATAGATGGATAGTTTTTATGAGGCACTCAGTGATGTAGTTGTTAGAGTAAAGGACAAGGACAGTGTTCTGCTCATGGGTGATTTTAACGCCAGGATTGGAAATCGAACAGAAGGGTATGAAAGGGTTATGGGTAAATTTGGAGAGGATATGGAGGCCAACAGGAACGGGAAACAACTCTTGGATTTCTGTGCCAGTATGGGCTTAATAATCACAAACTCCTTTTTTTAAACATAAGAACATTCACCGGTATACTTGGGAAGGCAGGGGAACCAGATCTGTCATTGACTATATAATAACAGATCAGGAATTCAGGAAGGCTGTGAGGGACACACGTGTATTCAGGGGATTCTTTGATGACACTGATCATTATTTAATCTGCAGTGAAATTGGGATTGTGAGGCCGAAAGTGCAGGAGGTCAGGTCCATACGTAGGAGGATAAGAGTGGAGAAACTTCAGGATAAGGAAATCAGGCACAGGTACATAACAGCGATCTCAGAAAGGTACCAGTTAGTTGAATGTAGTCAATTACAGTCATTGGAAAAGGAATGGACAAGGTACAGGGACACAGTACTAGAAATGGCTAAAGAATGTCTTGGAACAGTAGTATGTAAAAGTAGGATGAAGCAAACAGCTTGGTGGAATGATACAGTCCAGGCAGCCTGTAAAAGGAAAAAGAAGGCGTATCAAAAATGGCTACATACCAGAGCCCAGGTAGACAGAGAAAGTTATGTTGAAGAAAGAAACAAAGCCAAACAGATAATTGCAGCATCCAAGAAGAAATCGTGGGAAGACTTTGGAAACAGGTTGGAGACTATGGGTCAAGCTGCTGGAAAACTATTCTGGAGTGTAATTAGCAGTCTTCGAAAGGGAGGTAAGAAGGAAATGACAAGTATTTTGGACAGGTCAGGAAAACTGCTGGTGAATCCTGTGGATGCCTTGGGCAGATGGAGGGAATATTTTGAAGAGTTGCTCAATGTAGGTGAAAATGCGATCAGTAATGTTTCAGATTTCGAGGTAGAATGGGATAGGAATGATGATGGAAATAGGATCACATTTGAGGAAGTGGAAAAAATGGTCAATAGATTGCAGTGCAATAAAGTGGCTGGGGTGGATTAAATTAAGTCGGAACTCATCAAATACAGTGGAATGTCAGGTCTACACAGGATAATTGAAATGGCCTGGGAGTCGGGACAGGTTCCATCAGACTGGACAAAAGCAGTAATCACACCAATCTTTAAACATGGAAACAGAAAAGATTGTAACAACTACAGAGGTATCTCTTTAATCAGTGTTGTGGGTAAAATCTTCTCAGGTATTGTTGAAAGGAAAGTGCGAGTATTAGTTGAGGACCAATTGGATGAAAATCAGTGTGGGTTTAGGCCTCTTAGAGGTTGTCAGGACCAGATCTTTAGCTTACGGCAAATAATGGAGAAGTGTTATGAGTGGAACAGGGAATTGTATCTATGCTTTATAGATCTAGAAAAGGCATATGACCGGGTTCCTAGGAGGAAGTTATTGTCTGTTCTACAAGATTATGGAATAGGAGGCAAACTTTTGCAAGCAATTAAAGGTCTTTACATGGATAGTCAGGCAGCAGTTAGAGTTGACGGTAAAGTGAGTTCATGGTTCAGAGTAGTTTCAGGGGTAAGACAAGGCTGCAACCTGTCTCCACTGTTGTTCATATTATTTATGAATCATATGTTGAAAACAATAGACTGGCTGGGTGAGATTAAGATATGTGAACACAAAATAAGCAGTCTTGCATATGTGGATGACTTAGTTGTGATGGCAGATTCGATTGAAAGTTTGCAAAGTAATATTTCAGAGCTAGATCAGAAATGTAAGTACTATGGTATGAAGATTAGCATCTCCAAAACGAAAGTAATGTCAGTGGGAAAGAAATATAAACGGATTGAGTGCCAAATAGGAGGAACAAAGTTAGAACAGGTGGACGGTTTCAAGTACTTAGGATGCATATTCTCACAGGATGGCAACATAGTGAAAGAACTGGAAGCGAGGTGTAGCAAAGCTAATGCAGTTAGCGCTCAGCTACGATCTACTCTCTTCTGCAAGAAGGAAGTCAGTACCAAGACTAAGTTATCTGTGCACAGTTCAATCTTTCGACCAACTTTGTTGTATGGGAGCGAAAGCTGGTCGGATTCAGGTTACCTTATCATCAAGGTTGAGGCTACGGATATGAAAGTAGCTAGGATGATTGCAGGTACTAGTAGATGGGAACAATGGCAGGAGGGTGTCCACAACGAGGAAATCAAAGAAAAACTGGGAATGAACTCTATAGATGTAGCAGTCAGGGCGAACAGGCTTAGATGGTGGGGTCATGTTACACGCATGGGAGAAGCAAGGTTACCCAAGAGACTCATGGATTCAGCAGTAGAGGGTAGGAGGAGTCGGGGCAGACTGAGGAGAAGGTACCTGGATTCGGTTAAGAATGATTTTGAAGTAATAGGTTTAACATCAGAAGAGGCACCAATGTTAGCACTGAATAGGGGATCATGAAGGAACTGTATAAGGGGTGCTATGCTCCAGACTGAACGCTGAAAGGCATAATCAGTCTTAAATGATGATGATGATGAAAGAAAAATGGGTATAAATATTCTATATATCTCATTTTCGGTACAAAATGCTTTCGGACAAAATTATGAATTGTTTTCCCACTGACTTATAATGTTGTAAAGTAATTATTTTGATTCAGAAATACCAGTTTTGCATGACATTTACTTAAAATCAGCAATCAGTTTAAATCCCACTCTGATTGTTCTTTCCCTAAGTACAATGATCAACTAACGTACCACGAAATTTTTAGAACATTTATGAACTTGGAGAAAAAAAAATTTATAAATGATCAAAAAATTTCAGTGTGTTTCATCTTTATGTACAAATATTTTGACAGTTTAAGAATTTCATACATTATAGCTGACAGCAGTCCTTCCACTTTATCATTGCTCAAGATATTTAACATCCTGTTACTATTTATATTTTCAAAACATAATTTTGAAATTCACCAAAAGTTACAAATTTTCATAGTTTATTTCCCTTCCCCCCAAAAGCTAAAGTGTATATATGTGTTAATCATGTCCCATAGTATTGAGAACAAACTATTTATTGAAAATAAATTCAGGTCTCTATCAATTTTGATTTCTTTATTACAAATTTTGAATTTTCCCTTTCCTTACAACATTTTCACAAATACTCTCATTTACGGAGGTCTGTGGCATTTTAACAGATCATCAGAAAGTGAAAATATTGTAGTTTTAAAGAGGTATCAAGTGGGACTTCATCATATATTTTTTCAGCAAACTTTGAAATAGTGATGTAACACATTGACTCTTGACTTTTATGATTTGAGATGGAATTGCGCACATGTTTACTACTGCTTGGAAATCCCCCATATTCTACGCTTAGAGAATTTAAGTACTATTGGTGTGTTTACACATATTGGCAGATAAAAAAAGTTGAGTATTTTTCATAAAATATACATGCCTCTTTGCATGCTCTCTTTTGCAAAATACTTCATTTCAGTATCTTGAACCATTCAAGAAATAGGACAAATGTTATAGCCACATGATTCTCAATGTGCAGGAGGCAATACTTTCATTAGTACATCCAATGATGGCAACATGGCTGTTAGCCAAAATATTGTACCCATAGGTCACTGAATTCCAGCCATACACCCATTGATTATTTTGTCATTTCAGCAATTACACCAGAAGAAACTGAAGAGTCACAGTAAATTTCTGCATAAACAAATATTACAATAAATATGTAAAACATTTTCTGGTAGTATGTTTACTACACTGTACCCATAACCACACATGAAGTTATTTCAGTTTACATTGTGGAAAAAAATTAGTTTTTGACTAAACATATAGTTTTGTTTACTGTAAGAGTCTGAATAAGTTTTAACTGAAGTTTCTGTTGCAGCTACTGGAAATACTGACACCTGCTCATCCAGATGACAGCTGTAGTGGTGTAGTTCTGGAAGTTATGCCAGGTGTTGGTGGTCAAGAAGCCATGCTGTTTGCACGAGAATTATTTGACATGTATCAAGCTTTTACCACATTCCAGAAATGGCAAACAGACTTAGCTGCACTTGACACCAGTGAGGGAGGTGAGTACAATGATGCACTTCAAGGGATGTTCTATATGATTCAACTTAACTGATTTTACCACTGACACTAGTGATAACTACAGTGACTGTGATGTCATACAGTACTGCTTATTTTAGCTCTCAAAGTAGGAGGGCCATTGGGGGAGGAGTAAGGGGTTTTTGGACAAGATTGCAACTTTGTGGCTAGATACCTCTTCAGTCACCACAGTCGTTGATTAACCTGAGAGAGAAGTCACATGCACTATCTGCCTGTGAATTTTGTTCTGTCTGTCATCATATTTTAACTGTTTGTACTTAGTATTTTGTGAGCTTGTTATTGGGAATCATCTGCCTCGTGGATTTGATCCTGGTCTGGCTCGTGTCCATCTCTAAAGCCTGCTTGCTGCACAGCAGTAAGCTCTACGAGCAGGATGTGTGTGTGTGTGTGTGTGTGTGTGTGTGTGTGTGTGTGTGTGTGTGAATTCCTAAGGGATCAAACTGCTGAGGTCATCGGTCCCTAGATTTACACACAACTTATGCTAAGAACAACACATATACACCCATGCCCGAGGGTGAACTCGAACCTCCAGCGGGAGGGGGCATGCAGTCTGTGACATGGTGCCTCAAACCGCATGGTGACTCCACGTGGCCCTTGGCAAAGTGGAATGATTTACTGTGAACTTACACACACACACACACACACACACACACACACATTTATAGTACAAACCGACGATGTATTACATGGGAAAGCAATCCATGGACCCAGGCATAGCATAACCTAATGTAGTCATGGTCTTTTTTTGGTTCAAAGTACAAGAAAGGTGCCTCCCTGAAGATTACACTGCTCATAAAATGCCATCACAGACAATCGGGTGTACTGTGGCAATGCTATAAGTTATCCTAGTGGTATAACCTTTCACCACCAGAACAACTACAATAATGAGACCAAAAAGACTTTTTCAAAGCCAATTCTGATGGTAATCTCCATTAATATTGAGGTGATATCATATGAGACAGAAGCTCTGCAATCAGACATCTGCAAACACACAAACTGACTTTCTTATGATACAAGAGATCCGTATGGTTGGAGGCCAAACATAAAAAGTATCTAACTGATTATTGAAGAATCAAATGCTCAGTATGGAAATGCAATATTTGCCAAACTGAACCTTCTTACCCTATCCACAGACCTAATGGCAAAAGAAAACGCAGAAATCCTGACTGTTTTTCAGTAACGCACAGTAAGATCAGTGTATAATTCACCAAATACAGACCTCAGTTTCAAGGAATGAAATAATTTTTGCAGCAACCAGTGAAACTAGTCGTGTGATTTCAGTTGCCACAGCTTTTCGTGGGCCTACAAAGGGACAAAAATGGATAAGATCTTGAAGACTGGACCAAAAACATGGAGCTGAAGCTCTTACATGACCCGAAGAAACCACACTCTTTCAACAGTGGGAGGTGGCACTCAGGATATAACCTTGATATCATCTTTGTAAGTGAGAACACGGCATACTACTTCAAAAAAGAAATTATGGAACCAGTCCCATGCTCTCAGCATTGACCGACATCTGTATTGTGGAAGCAGCTGTGGTGCTAAAGAAAATCCCATTGAAAAGATGATTTAATTTTAAGAGGGCACAGTGGACTAATTTCACAGAAGATTGGATAGGGAAGTGGGAAATGTCAAACCTGTCCCAGGAAAGTATGGTCACTTTGGCATCTGAGTGAAAACCATCTGATGGAAACATATCCCTAGGAACTGTAGAACTACCTATATGCCAGGGCTTGACAGAGTTTCAAAAGCACTGCTGGAGAAATATGAGAAATTATTCAATGAAGACCCGTTCTCCGAAGAAACAATTCAAACAGGTGAACAGCTGATTCTGCCATATCTGCCTCTACAAGAGAAAAGTGGTGTAACCTAGTAACACAGTTAGACATGAAGCATAGTAGTCATAAAGTGTGGAATCTCTTGAAAAACCTCAGTGATGACCACACTAGAATTTCTGTTGATACATCTAATGCAACCCCTGACCAAATAGCTCATCATCTGCTACTAAATGGCAAAACCAAAAAGCGATCTGAGAGGACAAAGCTACAATGATATGTTGAAGAAAATGGCTTTAT
This sequence comes from Schistocerca cancellata, assembly GCF_023864275.1. Classification (NCBI taxonomy): domain Eukaryota; kingdom Metazoa; phylum Arthropoda; class Insecta; order Orthoptera; family Acrididae; genus Schistocerca; species Schistocerca cancellata. The sequence goes on along the minus strand of NC_064631.1, from coordinate 283,352,092 downwards.
TTCTTGCCCTTTCACTTTAGCAGAAATACAGGTTGCAGCAGAATCGACTAAGCAATTTTAAGGAGCAATAAAAAGTAAATCTGGATGTATAGAGAAAAAATGTTTTTATTTTATAAATTAGTACAATATAATATTTTACATTCATTTTGTTTTTAATATAATTTCCTCAAGATGGTGGCCGTTAGCATCAATATATTCTGTAGACGATCCCTGAAGTTTCGAGCAGCTCTTGCACACATATCACGGGGTATGGCATTCACTTCGTCAATAATCCACTCTTTTAACTCTGGTAGGGTGTGAGGGTGGCTTTTGAAAACCATTTCCTTCAGATATCCCCAAAGAAAGTAGTCACAAATGCTCAAATCTGGTGACCGCACAGGCCACCCAACATCACCCCTCAAAGAGACGAGGCGTCCCGGAAACATTTCTCTCAAAACATCAAGTGAAATTTGAGCTGTGTGAGCAGTAGCTCCATCCTGTTGGAACCACACGCCCCCCCCCCCCCCCCCCCCAGTCCATGTTCTTCAGCAATCTCGTCCATTCTGGGTTGCAGAAAATTTTGCAACATTGAAACATAACGTGTGGAATTCACTTTCATGGTCACTCCTTCCTCAAAAAAGTAAGGGCCTACCATGCGAAACTGTGATATGGCACACCACACTGTCACTTTAGGAGAATTTTGCGGTCTTTCGTGAATGAATCGGGAGCTATTTTCAGCCCAGTAACGAAAGTTTTGCTTATTCACGCACCCACTAAGATGAAAATGTGCCTCGTCACTACTGCTGCATTTGGAGGGATTCAAGCAAGCATTTGCTCACACAGATTTTGACGGTTGGCATAGTCTGCTGGGCGTAATTCTTGAGCAATCATTATTTTGAAAGGATGGAACTTCAAATCCCATTGCAGAATCCTTCTCAAACTGCGGTCTGAAATCCCCAATGCAACAGCTTGTCGTCGAGCAGAACGTTGCGGCGATGGTTGAACTGCTGTTCTCACCCGCTGTGTTCTGATGGATCTGCATCGGCCGTGTGTATGTATTCTTACTGTGCCACCAGTTTCCTCCAATTGCCAAACCCAGGACCGAATTGTGTTTGCATTAGGAATGGCATTGTTGCGTGGAATGTTGAACTGTCGCCGAAAAGCTCATTGTGTTGCGATCACAGATCTGTTGTTTTCATAATAAGCGTGAATGGCAAAACCACAATGTGTACTGGTCCAGACCATGTTGGCTACTGAAATATGGTCAACGACTGAACAAAGGCAGACCACGTGCAACTGCCTGCCCCCACCACAGCTCCAGCAGTAATTGATAGAAACTGCTTAGTCCGTACTGCTGCACGCTGTAGAGGACACCATATGCTGCGTGAAGAATAACAAAGCTCCAGGATTAGATGACCTACAAATTGAACAAATAAAGAAATTCGGACCAGGTACTAATCAGTGGGTTTTAAAACTAATTAACAAGTGTGTCTTCAAGTTACAGATACCCTAAATCTGCTGTAAAGCTCAAGTGGTAGCCATATTGAAACGTGGGAAAGATCTGAGAGACCCCAAGAGTTTTCAACCAGCCTCGCTTCTGTGTCATCTACACAAATTATTGGAAAGAATGATTCTGAACCGCATATCTGGATACGTAAATCAGACCCTTGTTAAAAAACAGGCAGGATTCCACCTAGGAAAATCATGTTATGGCCAGGTCCTCAACCTAACTCTCAAACGAATACTAGAGAGGGCAGACAAGCGTGTCACTCTTGGATCTAACAGCAGTATATGACACATTAAATCATAAAACACTCACAAGAGAAATTTGTACAATCACCAAGGATTACAGATTAACACAGTTTATCTAAACCCTATGACAAAACAACAATTCTTTGTCACCCTGAGCAAAAATAGAAGTTGATGGAAAATCCAGAGCGGTCTTCCCCAAGGATTGTGCTGGCACAGCTGCTGTACTGTCTGTACACCAATGACCAACCTGTTGGAACAACCACAACATCTTTCATACAATGGCATAGTGGTTGCAGCCTAAGGAAGAACGTTCAAGGTGGTAGAAATGAAACTGACAGCAGTCCTTGAAAATCTGGAAGAGTACTATGGCAATAACCACCTAAAGCTAACACATCCAAAACACAGGTCTGTGCATTTGACTTGAGAAATAGACACCTCAGGAAAAAACTGGAAGTAAATTGGAGGGGAAAGCAACTACAACACTGTGACACCCCTACATACCTCGGAGTAAAGCTTAACCACACACCTACTTTCATAGACCATTGCGAGAACATGAAGTTCAAAGCATGCAGCAGAAATAATATTATGTGCAAGCTCACTAACAGCACGTGGGGAGCTCAACTAAATGTTCTACGTACGTCTGCTCTTTCTCTATGTTTCTTTGTGGCAGAATATGCTACACCAGTCTGGCAGACCTTCACACACGTAGGCAAGTTGACACTGCTCTTAACAAGACAGGCCGTGTTATACTGATTGTGTATGAGCAACTCCAGTTGACAAAATACAATTGACAATCTTATAGACATAGCACCCATGGATATGAAACGAAGAACAGTGATAGAGGTTGAGAAGAAGAAGCAGGAGAATGGCACCAGGCATCCCATTGTTTGGAAGCAAAGCGTCATGTCCTAGGCTGAAGCTCAACGAATCGGTGGTAAAAACAAGGCAACTTGAAGTAATAATCAAAACCTAAAGAAAGAGCTCGTTCTGATTTCCAACTACTCTATCAGACATGGAAGGCTTTGAACGGACTGTGAATTGGAGTGATGCAGTGCAAACAAAACTTGAAGTAGTGGGGCCACAGTACTGGAGATGCAACCTGCAACTGTGAAGATCTTCAAGATAGTGAACACCTCTTGATCAGCCCGAAGTCACCTGAAGCCAGCTTGCTGAAGGACCTGGTTTCAGCAAATGTCCCAGCAGTCAAGACTGCTGGATTTTGGACTTCAAAATCAATTTGATGTATACAAAGTATAATTTACATATTGTAGGTGTAAATCTGTAAATAATTGTACTGTCCTGGACATGAAAATAATAACAAGAATGGTAGAATGAATAAATGAATGAATGAATGAATGATGATGATGATGATTAATAATAATAATAATAATAATAATAATAAAAATAATAGTAATAATGATGATTCAAAGTAGCGCATGTTGTTACCTTGAAGTGAAAGCACAGAAATTGGTTACAGAATATGTCTTCTTGAGCAGCTGCAGTGGTGTACTGTTAACGTCATTAATGATGACGATAAGTAGAAGGTAATGGCACTGCAAACAGAATGTGCATGCAAAATTTTAAAGATGAGTAAGTTGATGGTGTGCAATTTATGGAAGGAGGACACAATGTCAAGCAGAACAGGGTTTAGGTATTTGCTCCAAGGCAGAAGAAGCAAAGTGCATACGAAAAATATTTCATTGATAATTACAGGTAGATTTGTTGTTAAGCAGCAATTTCTGTGATAGATATTGTTAATAGGTCAGGGAAATACCATCACTGCAAAATATTTCACAACCTACATTGCACAGAGCTAGACTTCCTGACTAACAAAGAAACTCATAAGAAAAACTATTCCATCCATGGAATTTCATTTTAAAAGGTGCCATAGTAAATGAGTCGTCGTGTGTAAAAGACAGAAACTTGTAAACATTTGATTTTTACACAAAAAAAAGTGAAGCATGACAGTTAAAGTGACCTGTGGTTTATTGAGACGAATGTGGAGTCACACACATTACCCTGTTAATAAATGCTGGTAAAGTGACAGTTTGTGAGGAGTATCGTCAGACTAAAGTGCCAGCCAGCATTTCTTTATTGTGTATGTAGGTAAATGATAAGAGTTTATTTTCATGTCCACTTCTCCAGTATGACTGTAGTTGCAAAACTTCAGACTGTCACAAATAAATGGACAGAAAAAGTAAAAAAAAAAAACTATGTAGAGACAGGGAAAAACAAATTTTTTGCATTGATGAAGAAGTACCAACCTTTTACTATTTATTCCGCAGAAAAAATTTTGCGAGAAAATTGTTCTCTCCTACTGCTGCCATACCATGTGTATCTAAATAGTATAGAACTGGACTGGAAGCCTGCAAAGAATAAGGTCCTTTGTTGTACTCACCAAGCAGCTCACTTACGAAGCTGAAAATTATAACAGCTGATGCTTCTGCTGCTAACAAATAAACTATGTCTCACTCAGCCCAGTGTAAGTCTTTTGATGCGATGCCACTTCAGCAACCCGAGCATCAATTTTTCTTTATATTTGAATGGCTTCTTATTTGGCCTTGCATGAATCTTGCTCCGCATATTTCCACCAGAGAAAATGTGAGATGATTGCCAGGAATAGAACCCATGACCTCTGTATCACTAGCAGAAAATATCAACTGTTAGACCATGAGGCCAGTCTGCCATCACTATTGTGACATTAATTAACACTGGATGACTGTGCAACAGCCACATAACACATCAGAATAGTGTGTGATTACTACTGGACGGAACACGCTTTGATGGGTGAGAAAACTGAAATAAAATGCAATCTTTCAGCTTGAATTCAAATTAAGCGTCCGCTTTAATTTTGAGACTGCAACCAATTGACAGAGGCAGCTGAGGAAGATACACGAATGACCAGACAGACAGTGTTAGTAGCAGCAATCTGCAGCTGTTTGCTGATGATGCTATGGCGTATGGGGAGGTTCCATCATTGAGTGACTGTAGGAGGATACAAGATGACTTGGACAAAATTTCTGTTTGGTATGATGAATGGCAGGTTGCTCTAAATGTACAAAAAAAAAGCAATCCCAGTGTTTGAATACAGCATTAGCAGTTTGCTGCTTGACACAGTCTCATTGATTAATTGTCTAGGCATAACATTGCAAAGCGATATGAAATGGAAAGAACACATAAGGATGGCAGTAGGAAAGGCAAATGGTCGACTTTGGTTTATTAGGAGAATTTAGGAAAGTGTGAATCATTTGCAAAGGAGACCATACATGGAACACTAGTGCAATTCATTCTTGAGTACTGCTTGAGTGCTTGGGATCCTCTCCAGGTCAGAATAAAGAAAGACATTGTAGCATGTCAGAGGAGGGTTGCTACATTTGTTACCAGTAGGTTCAGTCAACGTGCGAGTACTGCAGAGCTGTTTAGTGAACTCAAATGGGAATCCCTGGAGGTAGGATGAGGATCTTTTTGCAAAACACTATTGAGAAAATTTAGAGTGTAGGCATTTGCAGATGACTGCAGAATGATTCTGCTGCTGCCAGCATTTGTTTCACATAAATCCTGTTTCTGTTCTTTTTCTGAACAGGCACTTCATTTAATAGTGCCTAGAGACAAGTAGTGTGTGACTATATTCCACTTGCAAGACTACTGGAGTGTATGGAGTTATTACATTCCCACACTGATTCTCAGGCCAAAGCACAACAGTTCTTTCACCCTCGTGACATCTTCAGTTCATTTTTCTGGGTAGGACCTGTACATTTACAGGTAACTGTTTGAGTGTTGAAACTTAACAATTGATTAATCTCTCTACCATTAGACCAGACCAACAGACAGCTACTAAATTATAAAGGACAAACAATTCTTTTAAAATTGTAAATTAAAATAGATGAGTTTTCCTGGAAAAATAAATAGACCTCAAAAGCTTCTTCTGGTTGTTTCTTAGGCTGCTGAAACCTCAGTTACTGCAGTCATTAAACTGCAGATTTGATTTAAAATCTGACACATTTAGTTATGTGAATAAGTAAAATCTGACACATTTAGTTATGTGAATCATCAAAACAACAATAAACTTCAATTTTTTCCCTATGTGTTGTGTTTTGCCATATGTGAATGGAATAAGAAGAAAGCATTAGACATGTTATAATGGCAAGTATCCTCAGTCTTGCAATTAACGGTGGTTTGCAATGTGTGCTATAGATGCAGATGTGTACAATGTAATTCCTTAAACTCTCTGATCAGCTGCACAGTGATACGATGTGGTGTTGCACTGCGGTGTGGTATTAGCAGCAGAAAATATAATAAAAACAAAATCTTAAATAGAAAAAGTTTGCCCGTCTCCCCTTTTTCCAGTCTTCCCTGTTGATCCCCTTTTCATCCCCATTGATGGCACATGTAGTTCTGAAACTGTGAAATATTAATAAATTTGTTTAAACTGTTTCTTTTAGCTTTATTGGGAGTTTCAGCTCCCATAGGCAAGTACTGGGCAGCCTTTCTGTCTCTTTGTAATATTAAAATCGCAACTGATAAGTTTCACACACAATAAGGGATGCTATACAGTTACCACTAACTGGTAATCAATGTTACAGTAACAAGTCTTTCATTTTACTTCACTATCTGCCCTCGACCTTGCCCTGATACCTCAAAACCTCTGTCCACAAAGCAGAGTTTAGACTTTTGATTCTATAGTATTGTTGTTCATATTGATTAATTAATTAAGTTGTACTTTTATATAAACTGCAATATAGTATGGATAGATAAAAAGCCTACTCAGCAAGTGGTGACAAGAGAAAACACGTAAAGGATTTGGAAATGTGCAAGCTTTCAGAACCTGTGGCTCCTTCTGGTAGAAGGGTTGAAGGAAAATGAAGAGGTATGAAGGAAAAGGAATGGTCAGGTTATGAAATGTTGTTTCCTGCTGCCACTTGGCGAGTAGATTTTTTATCCATCCATGTTGTATTATATTTTGAAACTGTATAAACTGTCATTGAGTTTCAATTCAGGCCTGATCATGACAAACTCAAACAAAGATACATTGAACTAAACATTAAAATTTGTACAAAATGTATAATTCATAACGTACAGCTAATATAGCTGTAATCATGCTGTCCTGAGACGTACGGGAAGATATTTTCATTTCTGTATATGATTTAAGAAAACTATAGCCCAAGAAAAAAATGCTGGTTAATGGTTTCAGTGAGATGGACATTATTTTGCCATCAGAAAAGTGCTACTGTAGAGTTTTCAAAGTATTTCCTATGTTTGAGGTTCTTCAGTTGCTCATATGCCAGGGTAGTGGAATAATTGCAAGTTAGTTCTGCTGTAGTGATCTGGTTGTGCGGAATAAGGAAATAATCTGCATTAGAAATCAGCAAACTTGGTGTACTGAACTGAACTAGACCCCCATAAACAATAGGTTTTAGGCAGTTGGTTGCTTGTGCTGATTTTACAAGGAAAGTGCTCTGTGGTGAACTTCCAGATTTGAAGATAGTCAAAGTAGTAACTTCCACATGCTCAGTTTTACATATTAGGTTCTGTCTGTACAAAACACTGCATTCCATTGACTGTGTAGGTGGAGTGCGACATGCGAGTCTCCTTGTCCAGGGTGCAGGTGCATATTCTCTCTTACGCCACGAGGCTGGTGTACATCGCGTTCAGCGTATTCCGGCCACTGAGAAGGCAGGACGTATACACACAAGCACAGTAGCAGTTGCAGTAATGCCTCAGCCATCAGAGGTACGTTTGTTCATGTTGACAATTTAACTCCATCTCCTTGTATGCATTGCATGTTACAAAAGGATTGCTCACTAATAAATATCTTTGTCTAGTAGCTTTTGAATTCAGAATAAATTAGGAACAAAATAGAATTACTTCATGTACTTACATTTTATTTTTCAAAAGGTCAACTGAAGTTCTGAGCAGAGTGATATCATTTTATGTGTATGCTCAAGAAAAAAAGGGGGGGGGGGGAGGCTAGGGATCACATCTCTGAAATCTATTGTGCGGAGTAGTGGTGGTGGGGGGGGGGGCCTCCTTCAACAGTACACTCCATGACGGGCATTGATTTCCTCAACAATTTGTGGCTGTATGTTTCTATTTTGCTGATTTTTCTCCTCGTCATTTAATTTCCGTCTTGGCAAAGTCAACCAACACATTGCGTTGTGGGTTGGCAGGAGAGCCAACACCGGTATGAGAGGAAGCCGAAAGGCACGCATTTTAACTCACGCAGGCTGGCGTGAGGTCTGGAACAGGACAAGAAAATTAGACTTTAGCAAAAAACGTACGTAGCTGCTGGAATACTTAACTTTAATCCATAAATGGTGAACGTCGCTTTTGACGGTACATGTTTTACAGCATCAATAGTAACTGGTAATGCGCCTTGCTAGGTCGTTGCAAATGACGTAGCTGAAGGCTATGCTAACTATCGTCTCGGCAAATGAGAGTGTATTGTGTCAGTGAACCATCGCTAGCAAAGTCGGTTGTACCACTGGGGCGAGTGCTAGGAAGTGTCTCTAGACCTGCCGTGTGGCGGCGCTCGGTCTGCAATCACTGATATTGGCGACATGCGGGTCTGACGTATACTAACGGACTGCGGCCGATTTAAAGGCTACCACCTAGCAAGTGTGGTGTCTGGCAGTGACACCACATTCCTCCCCCGCAAATCGGCGCACGGTTGTGGCATAAGGCTTCCGCCCGCCGTGGGGAGGACCCCATGTTGACGTATGCGACGAGGTGGGGAGCCTAACAACAGGCGAGGCTGTGCCACCCGCACCCTGCCAATCGGACCGCTGGGAGCTAGGAAACGCCTGAAAACCTGCTCCAGGGTGCACGCCAACATGCGGTGTATGCGCCCGTAGAGAGACAGGAGGGGCCGAAGGGTCAACCTTCATCGGGCCGGGGCACCCGACGGGAGAAGACGACATATGGTGCGGAGCGGGCAAGAGTTCCATGTCGGAGGATAACTGGTCACGGGAAGCGATCGGCGGCGCATGACCCAGGGAGGTGCCCGGCGGTTGCAGCGATGCGTCCACTGCGGGCGTCGACGGTGGGAGAACAGGCGGCGGAGGCGCGTCGCCATGGGGCAAAATGGAAGGCAGCATCGGTAACACCTGGGGCTGAGGCGAGCCAGTAGATGGGTCCCCAGGGTGCTGACCGGACGGCACCGTCGCTGAAAGCAGACAGGGAGCGGCAGATCCCATGCGACGACAGAGGCGCAGCTAATTGAGATGCCGATGCACCTCACCAGAGGCCCCCAAAACCAGATACATAGTGCAGCCGAGGCAGCGTAGAATGCGCCCTTCGAGCCAACGCCGTGAACCTCGATAGTTGCGGTAGAAGACAACGTCACCTGAGGCAAAAGCAGGTGTCTGCCGCTGCACAGGAACCTGATGTGGTGGATGTAGCAAAGACATCAAGGTTCGATGAGGGCGACCGTGAAGCAACTCAGCCGGCGAACGACCATCTCGGGGCTGAGAGCGATACGAGGACAAAAAGAGCAATAACGCGTCCTCCCGAGAATGTGATGCTTTCAACTTCAACATCTGTGACTTGAAAGTCCTGACCAATCGTTCAGCGGCACCGTTTGACTGTGGTGAAAACGGCGCGGACGTCAGATGTTGAATACCATTGGCCGTGCAGAATGACTGAAATTCTGCGGACATGAATTGTGGGCCATTGTTGGAAACAATAGTCTGTGGAAGACCTTCAATGCAGAAGATAGCAGATAACACTTGGATGGTGGCAGATGACGTCGTGGAAGACATCCGGACAACAAAAGGAAAATTACTGAATGAATCTACCACATCCAACCATCGAGCATTCCAGAATGGACCAGCAAAATCGATGTGTAAGCGTTGCCAAGGGGAAGTGGCTTTTGGCCGTGCAAAGGATTTCCGCGGTGGTGCTGATTGTTGTTCGGCACACACCATGCAAGAAGAGCACATATTTGTAATCACGGCATCGATTCCGAACCAAGTACAGTGCTGACGAGCAAGTTGTTTTGTTCTCACTATACCCCAATGTCCTTGGTGGAGAAGCTGTAAGACAGAGGACTGTAACGAACGTGGGACCACGACCCTGGACTGATCATTATCAGAACGCAATAGCAAAACACCACGTCGTACAAAAAGTCTCTCCTTGTGAGCAAAAAATCGGCGAACCAACGGATCCCCGATCTGTGACTTTGACAAGGGCCATTGCGTAGCAACAAAACGCAGAATGGTAGCAAGGACAGGGTCGGCAGCTGTGGCTGTAGCTACACGACAAAAATCAATCGGAAATGATTCGACCACGTCATCAGTTTCCGAATCAATGAACATGTAAGCAAGTTCGGAGGAATCGTATGCTCTATCCTCAGCAACAGGCAAACGGGACAACACATTGGCATTTCCGTGCTTAGCAGTGGACCGATACAAGATATCGTAGTGGTACTGCGAGAGGAAAATAGACCAGCGAATGAATTTCTGCGCAGTACCTGGAGGTACAGGCTTGGTCGGATGAAAAAGCGATGTCAAAGGTTTGTGGTCTGTGATGATGGTAAAGTGACAACCATACAAGAAATCATGAAACTTTGTAACACCAAATACAAGAGCCAATGCTTCTTTCTCGATCTGTGAATAATTTCTTTGTGCAGATGAGAGCAATTTGGATGCAAAGGGTATAGGGCGATTGTGCGAACCATCTTTGTGCGCAAGCACAGCACCGATCCCAAAATATGATGCATCCACCATCAACAAAAGAGGCTTCCGGGGATCGAATGGCGTAAGGCAAGTATTGGAAAGCAACGCCGATTTCAACTGGCGAAAGGCGCGTTCGCATTCCGTCGTCCAGACGAACGGAACACCTTTACGGCGTAAGCGATAAAGTGGAGCTGAAATGGAAGAGGTGTGTGGGATATATTTATGATAATAGTTGATTATTCCCAGCCCACTCTGTAGCTGCTTCAAATTCTGCGGCGAAGGCAAGTCTTGTATGGCACGGAGGTGCTCTGGACTGTAATGTATGCCTTGGGCATTGAGTACATGTCCCAGATAGGGTAAGTCACGAGCAAAAAACACACATTTGTCCTTCCGCAACCAAAGACCATTTTGTCGCAAGACCTGAAATAATGTTCTGAGATTGGCTAAATGTTCTTCTTCCGTCTGTCCGGAGATCACAATATCGTCCAGATAGTTTGCTGCCGTAGGGACCGACGCACAAACAGTTTGTAGATATTGCTGAAACAATGCAGGGGCGGATGCACACCCGAATGGCAGTCGTTTGAATCGATACAAACCAAGATGCGTGTTAACCACCAAAACGCGCTGGGATTCTTCGTCCACCGGTATTTGCAAGTACGCATCAGCTAGGTCCAACTTCGAAAAATATTTACCCGGGCACAGTTTGTCAGAAAGATCTTCCAGGCGGGGTAAAGGAAAAGTTGCAGTCACTAGTTGTGGATTCACTGTTGCCTTGAAGTCCACACAAAGTCTCAATTTTCTGGAAGGTTTTGGTAAAATTACTAAGGGTGATGCCCAGAGAGAAGCCTGCACATGTTCAATTACACCTTGTGATTCCAAATCGCGTAACGTTTTTGCGACCTCATCACACAATACGTGGGGAACATTGCGCGCTCTGAAAAATTTCGGTTGTGCGTTTACTTTCAGTTCCAAATTTGCTTTATAGTTCTTAGCGCAACCAAGGCCCGGTGCAAAAATGTCTGCAAATTCTTCACATAGACGAGAAACACTGTCTGAAGGCACAGTCTGGTTCACTGATAGGACCTGATTTACTATAGACAAGTTAAACAACTGAAATAAATCGAAACCAAACAAGTTCACTGCAGCAGAAGAACGAAGGACGTAAAATGACACAAGTTTTGTTTGTCCCTTGTATGTTGCAAGAAGGCTGCACTGTCCTAACACAGGGATCACTTGACCTAAATAGGTACTTAACTTAACATTTGCGGCACGCAACGGAGGTGTGCCCAGCAGTTTGTAAGTGTCTTGATTGAGCAGTGAAACTGCAGCCCCGGTATCGAGCTGGAATGGTATCACTTTGCCATTAATGTCCAAGTCCACAAAAAGTTTATTGTCCTGCTGACGACAAGAGCGACTGTCTTGTGCAATGTGAACTGACACTGGTACAAAATCACTTGCAACTTGATTGGAGTTCCGGCGACGTCGACGCACACTATTTGTGGGACGAACACAGTCACTGTTAGAGTGAGAGGCACTGGGCGGAGTGGAATGAACTACATGAATTTCCATGGGCGAAGTGTCGCGAGCCTGAGTATCCTTGGTTCGATTCTGATTCTGGCGCGAAGCAAAGGGCCTGGAATGGTTTTGAGCTTCCGATCTCAGCTTTTCCTGCCAAACACTTTGAACATGTCCTTTTTTATTACAGTAAAAGCAATTAGCTTGGCGGGATGGGCAATTCTCACGCGAATGTCTAGTAGCACACCGCAGGCATGATTTTAGCACTGCATTTGCTTGCCGGCACGGGACACGTGGCTGAGAGCCAGGTGGCAGTGGCGCGGTCGGGCGCAAGGACAGTTTACTGTGCCGTGCAGCTCGCCCGGCAGGCCGGTTAACCTGACGTACTGGTGGCGAAGTTTCAAATATTACTGAGCAAAGTCAAGTGTGTCCTGCCGATCCAATATGTCCATCACTTGTTGAAGGGAGGGATTGACTAGTTTCAAAATCTGTTCCCTTATACGAACATCAGAAACATTCTGTGCAATTGCATCACGTACCATAGTATCTGAATAAAGGAGTCCACATTGACACTCAAAAGCACAATCCCTAGTAAGGCTTTGCAAGGTTGCAACCCACTCCCGATTAGTCTGACCTGCCGTACGTTTTGTACGAAAGAAGGTATACCGTTTGGCAACTACATTGACTGATTCTTTGAAATATGCATCTAATGCAGACAAAATTTCATCGTAGGACAGAGTTGCTACGTCGCGTCGGGGAAATAATTTGACTATCACACGGTACGTGTGCACCCCTACGGAGGACAATAAAAAAGGCTGCCGCTCGTTACCTTGAATTCTGTAGGCAGTGAGACGGAATCCAAATTGGCATGACCACTCCGTCCAGCTTTCCAGTGCAGCATAAAAAGGACAAAAAAGTGATGCAACGGCGTGTTGTGGCTGCGTTAGCGGTGGAGCGGCGGCTGCCACATCGTTTTGCGTTGCACGTTGACCCTGGACGAGCTGTCCAAGGGCATCCAGTAAGGCCTGCGTCTGCTGATTCTGTAAGCGATAAAATTCGGACAGTACATCTGGAGATGATGGCGAAGCCATTACACAAGGAAATCATGGCAGTATAGTTACGAACGCGGTGTTGCCTCGTCGCCAATGTTGTGGGTTGGCAGGAGAGCCAACACCAGTATGAGAGGAAGCCGAAAGGCATGCGTTTTAGCTCACGCAGGCTGGCGTGAGGTCTGGAACAGGACAAGGAAATTAGACTTCAGCAAAAAACGTACGTAGCTGCTGGAATACTTAACTTTAATCCATAAATGGTGAATGTCGCTCATGATGGTACATGTTTTACAGCATCAATAGTAACTGGTAATGGCGCCTTGCTAGGTCGTAGCAAATGACGTAGATGAAGGCTATGCTAACTATCGTCTTGACAAATGAGAGTGTATTGTGTCAGTGAACCATCGCTAGCAAAGTCGGTTGTACCACTGGGGCGAGTGCTAGGAAGTCTCTCTAGACCTGCTGTGTGGCGGCACTCGGTCTGCAATCACTGATATCGGCGACACGCGGGTCCGACGTATACTAACGGACCGTGGCCGATTTAAAGGCTACCACCTAGCAAGTGTGGTGTCTGGCAGTGACACCACACATTGCCCTGCCTCTTTTCCTTAGTCATTGTGTCCCTATGGCGGAACACAATCTTGCCTACAGTAATGTTTGGTAATCCTACCATCTACCAGATGTCTTAAACATCATATTCTCTGTTATTTGTTTAATTTAACATGTAAAGAAATTGAGTTTTTTTTTATCTGCCTTGTGCAAAACACTATTTATTCTTTTCTTTGCCCAGACTTGTTTTGAAAAGTGTGTGTAAGCTTTTGTGGGTCAAATTTATTTCTCTTATGTATTATGATCATTTATCTATTTTAGCTTAAAAATTAAAACATATGCATTTTGTTTGGTTTTTTTCAACTGTCTCCTGAATATTAAATCGCTAGTGAAACTACATGTTTACAGATAATTTTTTGTGCCCCCTTTGTTTGTTCCGACAGCATGTCATCTACAAAGTAGTCATGAAGAATTTTTTCTTTTTTAAAGTACTTTTTCATGGGTAGTGGTTGCGTATGTTGCTGTACTTACGTTTTCTGTCCTGTTGTGTATCTCTGGTGAATATCTCTTTCTACTGCTGTTGAGTACACTGTTTTAACACCATTTTTTATATAATGTCACTTTCACCTTTACTTCACATATATTTTCTGTAGAAGGTGATTTGAGTTGACAGGCTCATTGAGAGGTGCAATGTTGTTGTTGTTGCTGCTCACTTGTGTCATCAGTTGCCTTATGTTCAGTGTGGTACTGATTTTGACTGTTTAATGAGAACTAGTATGGTCTGCTGGCAGAGAATGTGTGTGTGTGCGTGTTCATGTGCGTGCGGGGGGGGAGGGGGGTGCCCAATGAGAGAGAGATGGGGGGGGGTTAGAGAAAACAGATGTTTTTGGATATTTAAGGGTGTTTGATTATTATATTCTATGTGGGAAATTTCAAGTGTCCAAACAGTGTTGTAGTTTCATTCAAGACTTACTTTTCATGTTTCACTGCTTTTTGTACATGATAGTTCTGCTCTGTTGTGAGTTTTTGATAGAGACTGTAGCTTTCTCTGAGGGTCTTAAGATCAATCTTAATGTTTTTTGGGTGATGGTTTTCTAGTATGAGATGATCTGCAAAAGTGGAGTCTGTACTGTCACTTTTTAAGGCTCTGAGGTCTTCAGAATATCTCGTTTTGAAATTTCTGCGTGTTTGGCCTATGTAGATAGTTCGGCATGAACTACAGGTCAACTTAGAATCCAGCTGCAGAGAATGTGTCTGTGGAAGTGTTCTTGATTTTTCTGTAGTGCGTTGTTTTGTTGGACACCCATTCTGTCGTCTTTGTTCCTTGGTGTGGTGAATTTCATGAGGTGATTCTGTTGTTGGTTTTTTTTTTCCTCACTAGTTTTTCTGTGTATAACTTGATTCCTTGTATGACATAACTGAAATGGTCTGATTTTTTATGAGATTAACTAATTCAAGGTTTGTTTTATAACGAAACATTGAGCTGCTGTTTTTTTTTAGCAGATATTTAAACCAATAATTATAATTTCTACTTTGCTTTCAGCTACTTGCACTTTTTGAAGTACTTTGTATTAATTTTGTGTGTTACTGTACTTATATTTTCCATCCTGTTGTGTATTTTTTCATGACTACTTTGCAGATGACATCCAAAATGACAAAAAAGGACACAAAAACTAATCTGTAAAAATGTATTTTTACATGCTATGTAATTTTCTGGTAAGCATTTAAAACAAAACAAACAAAATGCAAATCTTATAGTTTTTAGGTTTACAGTAGATAAACGATTATAAACTTTGTATTATGCTTTACAGAAATTAATTTGACCCACAGAAGATGACATGTAGGTGTCAAAACATGTCTGAGTGAATAAAAAGAAATAAATAGTGTTTTGCATAAGGCTGGTAAAAAAAAGAGAAATTTTAAATTGCAAACACAAAACCATGAGAAAATGTCAAGAGAAGCTTCTAATCTAAGCAAGATGATTCTATTAAAGCCATGCCAAGCATTTCCCACAAAGCTTTACAACAATTTCAAACATAGAACAGTATAGTTGCACAGAGCTATCCTCAAAATCATTTTTTTTAAATCTTTGTGAATAATAATGTAATTCCTGGTTTTGTAAAAGTCAATATAAACAGCAGGTCACCTGCAGCACAAGTAGCCAAAACAGAAGCAGAAATTTTTTGGTTAGAAGAATAAATTCATTTCCTGTGCGTTAAAACAGAAAACAGCAGCTCTGTGTTCATTTATATAAAACACACTTTGAATTGCCTAATCTCATAAAAGCATCAGTCCATTTCGATATCACACAAGGAATCAAGTCATATACAGAAACATTAATGGAAAGGAAGAAAGATACACAAAACAGAAAACAGAAACACCTCATAAAATCCAACACACCAATGAATAAAGAAGATAGATTGGATGCCCAACTCAAGTTCCATGACAGACTTGTCAATTTAACTTGTACGGAATGAACTAAGCAAGAAAGATAATTACTTGAAAATGGGCCCAAACACAGCATAAACACAAAAATGTCATACAAAATCATGAAAAAGCTGATCACAGAAACCGAATACACAATAAAACAAGAAGAAAAATTGGACAACCCAAAATTCAATGCCAAGTTGACAAGGGAAGTGGTAGCTGAAGTGGTAAAAGGAGAAGTAGGCCCACGTCAACTCAAAAACAAAAATAGCAGAACAAAACACATCAAGAAAACTAAACAAACAAAAACTGCAAGAACATAATACAGTCATCCTCAAGGCAGACAATCAGAATACCCTGATCCTTATGACTGAGGCAGAATACATAAAAAATAGTAGAATTTGTAGAAGAGAACAACATCATTAAGTTAATGAGTGATCCCACCATGAGATACCAAAGAAACATACAGGAACTTCTAAAAACTCTCAAAATTACCATCACAAGAGCTCGAGCCAATTAGGTGACACAAAAGAAACCCAAAGCACCCAACCTGAACAGCTTACCAAAATACATATGCATAACTGTCCAATTAGACCAGTAATTAACTTCAAAAATACACCATCTTACCACCGAGGTAGGCACACATGTACAGTACTACAGGAATTGTACACTTGCACAAACAATAAAAACATACAAAACAGCAACAAACTGAAAGAAAAGATAAAAGATGTAAATACACCATCGGCAGCAAATCTAATATCATTTGACATCACATCCGTGTACACAAATATGCTGGTAGGAGAAACAATCAGCATTGTTAAAGAACAACTGCAGCAACAAGGAAATACAAGAAGTGCACCCATAGATGAACTGAAGCCATCCTAAGGATTATAACAGAAGAGAGCTACTTTGCTTTTATCAAGGAGTTTTCTCTACATAAAGATCACCTACAAAGTGGACTCACTGGTCAGTGGTCTACTTGTTTCTGAACCTCATTGAAAACAAAATATTCAGCAAAATTATATATACAAAAAAATACAAGACTTTATATTGGTACCACTATGTGGATGACATCATTTGCTTGACAAATGAAACAGACACCCGGAAAAACAACTACACAATGATATAAACACAGTCCACCCAAACATTAAATTCATTGTTGAGACAAGCAGATGTGAAACTTAAATTTTAGACATCGCTATCTACAGAATCAACTACAAACATAATTTTAGAGTAATTAGAAAACCTGCAGCCACGAGTACAACCATCCACGACTGCACCAATTACACCCAGTCACTGTCAGGTTTCAGACACACTTTACACAGGCTCAACAGAGCTCCATGGGATGAACTTGACCACACACAGGAACTAAACACAATGCACCAGATAACCAGAGAGAATGGGCACAACACGCAAATAATAAGTAAAATGAACAACAAAATAAAAAAGGAAACTAAAAAACGAATGAACCGTGAACAAATCACCAGCCACAGCAGAGAACCAGAAACACAAACACTTGCGAAAGATGAGGAACCAGGAACACCTTGTAAAGAACACAGCATGGCACATACTAGCATACAGAAACAAAAATACCCGTTAGATGAAGAACATCCTGAAGGAACGAGATTATAAATATCATTCCACACAAACAACACAGTACAGGAAAATCTAAAGTCTAAGAACAATTCCAAAGACAAGTTCTCCAAAGCTGGAATCTATAAGCTAACCTGTAGCTCATGCCAATCTGTCTACATAGGCCAAACACACAGAAATTTCAAAACACAATCCACTTTTGCAGATCACCTTATACAAGGAAACCCCTGCCCACACAACATTGAGACTGACCTTAGGATCCTCAGGGACAGCAGTAGTCTCTATCAAAAACTCACAACAGAGGAGGAAAAAAATAATGATACAAGGAAAGTAAGTCTTGAATGAAACTACAACACTGTGTAACAAAACAATGTTTTGAAGACTTGATGAACTGTTCAAAGACGCTTCCCAAATAAAACATAATAATCAAACACCCTCAAATATATAAAAAATCTGCTTTCTCTACCCTCGTTCCAGTGCTCTCTCTCTCTTTATCTATCTATTTATCTATCTAACTCTGTCACACACACACACACACACACACACACACACACACACACACACACACACACAAAACCCCCTGCCCCTCCCCCCGCTGCAGAGCCACCACAAGTTTTCATGAAAAATTCAAAATAAGTGCTATACTAAACATGTGGTGAACAGTGAACAAGTGAGCAGTTGCAACAACACAACACCGTCAATGAGCATGGAGGCAGAAATGTCTGCTCAAATCGCCTTATGTGGAAAATACGTATGAAGTAAAGGTGAGAGTGTTATTGTATAGAAAAAGGTACGACAACAGTGTACTCAATAGCAGTAGAAAGTCCACCAGAAGTACACAACAGGATGGAGAATGTAAGAACATTAACATACGTAACCACTGCCCACAAAAAATACTCCAAAAATCCACAAAAACTTTCTTCATGACTACTTTGTAAGTGACATGCTGTCAGAATGAAGAAAACAGGCACAAAAAACTGATCTGTTAACATGCATTTTCACTAGCAATGTAAATAAAATGCAAACGTTATAATTTTTAGCCCCAAAATAGATAAATGATTATAAACTTTGTGTAACACTTTACAGTAATAAATTTGACCCTCAAAAGATGATACACAGGTGTCAGAACATGTCTGGGTTAAAGTGAAAATCCACTCTCGAGTGTTTCTCAATAGGACCTTCCAGTGTATTTAAAAAAAAAAAAAAAAGAGAAAGAGAGTTAATTTTTGTTGCAATGTTGCACTAAATCTGTAGCTAGATTTTTACTCACAATGTGGTGTTAGTCTCTTTCCCGCGGAAATACAGTTTTTTCTTAGAGAGAGAGAGAGAGAGAGAGAGAGAGAGAGACCACAATAGTCTTATTTTACAAGGCTTACAGTGTCGTCATGCATCTTTTGGTTGAAATATTTTGTAAATAAACTTTGTACTTTAGTTTTAATAGTTTGATGAAGTGATAGAAGTGTAAAAAATACCAACAGCATCTTGGGTCAACTAACATTCAAGAGAAAACGTGTGAACTCCAAGTATTTAGTACCAGTTTGAAACTCATACTCTGACTTAACTGGAACATCAGAATGTGCATAACTCCTGTTGAAACAATCTGAAGTTCCTGACAGCCCACAATCCACCTTAAAACTTTACCATTACTATACTCCATTCATTGTAAGAGTAATATAACAATTACACTATGTAGTCTTCTGCATTTGCTGGAACCTCATTGGATTTCACGTGGACTGGAAGCCAAGCCATCTCGGGTGCAGTCAAGTATGATAATGAGGTTAAGTTTTATGTTGTGCGTTACACGAACATTGACTTAGCAATGATACGGAATGACAGCTTTACTGTTGCATTTAATTGGACTGCACTGGCCAGGCAAGGGATCCAACTAACAATAGTGATGTGAAAAATTGCAGTTAAGACGTAAAAAGAAATGAGCAGAGAAAAAAATGTAGCTTTGAATGTCATTTAATTTTTAAACATAAGGAAGTAATATATGGCAAAACCGAGTCAATATGCTTCTTCGGTGATGGGGTGGAAAACATAACGTGCTCTCCATCTTAGCTAACTCTGTGTTGTAATTAAAAACAAGTGTGTTCAAAATCGCTGACTTAACAAGATTAATTTTCCTGCATTCCATATCGTACTCCAAGGAATACACTAAATTTAATTACTGCTATATTGATAATGAGGCAATCATCAACAGAATCCCAAGCCACCAAAAAATCTATATTTCCTCCTCCTCTTTTATGAAGTGCTGTTCTGGATTTCTGCATCATTCGGCAGTGACGTGTCACAAAGCTTTGTGCATTAGTTCCAGTGGCAGTTTAAATGTCTTATTATTTCTTGCGACAAACCCCTTAACTTAGCTCCAGATCAGCTCTGTTGATTACAGATTGCAATATTATGGTGGCAACTGTAAAAATGCAGCATTTGTACAGTGTGCTCGATGCCATGAAAATTGTTGTTTTCCATTTTCTATGACGCTTATCGCTCTGGCTCATGAGAGAGCACATCTGTCCTACAAAACAAAGGATATACAAATAAAGAGTATTTGGTTTTTCATTTTTCTCCAAAAAAATTGTGTAATGTTTTCTTAATTTCCACAATCTCCTACAAAATATCAGTAATTAAGAATGTATATTTGCAATAAAAACCAGAATTTTGCATGTGATATGTAATTAGAAACTATAAGTCATGCGTTTTTCATGAAACATTATGGTTAACTATGAATTAATTAACATATATTTAATGAATTTCATATTTAAATGATTTAGGTATTCAAAATGAACGAAAAAAAGAGTTATAGACTACTATGAGTTTCAAACCGCCGTCTGCCAGCATGCGCGACTATCATTCTACGATGCTGTTGTTTACGCCACATGTATAACTAAATTACCCTACTGTATATTTATTACATAGTGTTTCTCTAAAAATATCAAAACTCATTTTTCTCTGTAATCTTATGAGAAACATTAAGAACAACTTGTTCTCACCATTAATAGTATTCTGTACTGCAGGAAGGAGTGTCATCGATTTTCACAGTACCTATGAACTGCAAGACAATCAGAGTATAAGTAGGGTTTACAAAGACTGTCACTGTACACGATTTTTGAAATAAAAATTACATAGCTAAAGTATGATTAAGAAAAACATTGATGGCTGTTAAAACATCAGAATTCCTTAAAGATTCTTTTACAGTGACATGATAATAAGATATATAATACGTAAGTTGGACCTACTTCCAAGACAGGAACAACACTAGTGTACAAGAGGTACACTGGCTGCTGACCAGTCATTGTGTTTGTGTTTGCTTATACCGGTTTATTATTATGATGAAAGCAAGTAGAATGAGGGAGAATGACTGTGTGCCTCCATTTGAGCCCTGATTTCTTGTACCTTATCTTCTTGGCCTGAATGTGCAGTGCATACTGGAGGCAACAAAATCGTACGGAAGTCAGTATCAGATGCTGGTTCTCTAAATTTTCCCAATAGTTTTCCTCAAAAAGAATGTTGTCTTCCCTCCAGGGATTCCCATTTGAGTCCCCAGTGCATATCTGTAACACTTGCATGTTGTTCGAACATACCAGTAACAAATCTAGCAGCCTGCCTCAGAATTGCTTTGATGTCTTCCTTTTGCCCAATCTGTTACAAATATCAAACACTCGAGCAGTGCTCAAGAACTAGTCATGCTAGCTTCGTACATGTGGTCTCTTTTACAGATGAATTGCACTTTCCTAGAATTCCCCCAGTAAACCAAAGTCAACCATTTGCCTTTCCTATCACGATCCTCACATGCTTGTTCCATTTCATATTGCTTTGCAATGCTATGCCCAGATATTTAAATGACATGACTGTGTCAAGCAGGACACTACTAATGCTGTTATGAACATTATGGGTTTGTTTTTCCTTCTCATCCCCATTTACTTACATTTTTCTACATTTAGAGCAACACCACAGCATCATCAGCAAACAGCCACAGATTGCTGCCCTCCCTGCTGCCAAATCATTTATGTACATACAAAATAATAGTGGTCCCATCACATTTCCCTGAGGCTCTCCTGATGAACACTCGCCATCGAGGACTCATACTGGGTTCTCTGAGCCACTCACATACCTGTGAACTTATTCCATATGCTTGTACCTTCTTTAACAGCCTACAATGGGACACCATGAAAACCCTTTCCAGAAATATAGAACTATATAATCTTGCCTATTGTCCTTCATCCATAGTTTGCAGTATATCATGAGAGAAAAGGACAAGCTGAGTTTTGCACAAGCAATCTTTTCTAAAGCCATGCTGATTCATAGATGTAAGCTGCTCTGTCTCAAGAAATACTTTATATTCGAATTGGGAATATGTTCAAGGTTTCTGCAGCAGACTGATGTTAAGGATATTGGTCTGTAATTTTGCAGGTCTATCCTTTTGCTCTTATACATAGGAGCCACGCTTTTTTCCAGTCACTTGGGTCTTCGTGCTGGGTGAGAGATTCATGATAAATGCAGGCTAAGTAAGTGGATGCAAAAGGAGAGTCGGTCAGTTGGATGAGTATAAGCAACAGCAAGCAGAGTTCCTCATTGTGGCCTAGGTGGGCCATTTGGGACTGGCTGACCCCTGGGGGTCAGTTGGATGTGGCACGGAAGGGTACGAGGTCAGTACACTGCCTGTTCAGTCGTGATTGGCTTTTTTTTTACCTCAGAGCCTATACTTCCCAGTTGATTAGGTCCTCAGTTGGCCTCACAAGGTTGAGTGCACCAAGTCTCCCTGCCAAGGAAAAATCCCTGGAAATCGAATGCAGGTTCTCGCATAGCATCCAGACATGCTGAGCACTGAGCTACAGAGGCAGAATGTGGGGTGAATGAAATTTGAAAAAGACTTGTTCTCAAAGACTATATTTAAAGAAACTTCAGTGCACTGTTTATTTCCATTCTACAGATTTATCTGGGAAAGAAAGGACAAGTAAGACCTCTGCAGTCTCGAGTAAATGTGTATCAAGTTTTACTTTATCGGCCCAGGAGACCAGTGAGTGCACAGAAAAAACATGAAATCAGTCGTGCCATAAGGGCCACCAATGCCTGACATGTACTTCAGATACATTCCAGTATAATTAAACACAATCTCCATTGATTTATTTTTGCAGAATTAGTACATGAATGACTTTTTATGATTAAATGAAACAATGAAAACTCCACATTGGAATAAAAACAATTGAAAATGATAGATTGCTACTCACCGTAGAGATTGAGTTGCAGATGGCCAAAATTTAGAGACTGTTACATGCTGAGCCAATGGCCAAAGCCTTTTTCTGAAAAGAAAGGAAAAAACACATAAGCAGGCACAGCACACATGTACATATAGATGACTACTATCTCCGGCCACAGCATACAGGAACTAGAAGGCAACTGCACAAGCTGTGGTGGGGGTGGGGGTGGGGGAAGGAGTGCAAATGGAGAGGAGCAGAGAGGGAAAAAGACTGGTGGGTGCTTTGGCAGAGAGCAGTCTGGAATGCGAGTGAGTGGACACGAAATAGGAAGAGGTAATAAGACAGGGGGTGGAAACTGTTGGATGGAGGGTGTGGGCATGTTATGTTCAGCTGTATGTTGTGCCACAGAGCGGTCCATTTTGCTCTTGGTCACAATCTGGTGTTGGCCATTCATCCTGGTGGATAGCTGGGTGGTAGTCATACATGATTGTGGCAAAGCTGGTGTATCACGTGGCTGCTTTCACAGCCTCTGATGGGGTAGGATAAGCCTGTGACAGGACTGGATAGGCAGTGAAGGGCAGGTTGACCAGCCAGGTCTTTCACTTGTGTCTTCCACAGGGAAATAATACCTGTGGCAAGGGGCTGGGATCGGGAGTGACTGGTGATGGACTAGGATGTTGTGAAGGTTAGGTGTTGATGGAACACCACTTTAGGGGGAATAGGATGTCCCTAATTTCAGGATGTGATGATACATAGTAAAAGCCATGACAAAGGATGTGATTCTGCTGTTACGGTCCAGGGCGGTATTGGGTTCAGAGGGGGTACCCCTTTCTAGCAGGTTGTCAGGGGTAGTGGAGGGAGTAGGTGGTGTGGGATTGTGGCACAGGAAACCTGTTTGCAGATTAGGTCTGCATGATAGTGCCTGCCTGTGCAGGCCTTTGTGAGACCTTCAGCATACTGGGCAGGGCAGTTTTTGTCACCGCAGATGTGCTGTCTCCTGGTTGCGCGGCTATATGGGAGGGATTTTGAGATGTGGAAGAGATGGCACCTGTTGAAACACAGGTGCTGTTGGTGTTTGGAGGGTTTAATGTGGACAGTGTTCTGGGTGGAGCCATCAGAGAGAAGGAAGAAACGTCCTGGGGGGTGGTATGCTGGATTGAGAAGACCAGGTGAAGTGGATGGTAAAGAAGGTGTTGAGGTAGTGAATGAATGAGGATAGGGTGTGTGGGCCCTGAGTACAGATCATGAAAATATCAATATACTTGTATCATGCCTGGGGTTTGGTGCTTTGGGGGCTAGAAAGGTTTGCTCTAGATGCCCATAAACAAGTTGGCATAGGAGAGTGCCATGTGTGTGACTATGGTGTGACGCGTATTTATTGTAGAAGTGAGGAGGGAAATGGATTCAGGGGAGAGGTTCTGGGAAGGGCCCAAGGCTGCAACTCTTTATTCACTGTAATTGTAAAAAATAGAAAATCAGGGCTCAAAATTTTTACTTTAATACTTGGTGAACACTTATTGAATTCATAGTAAATTATTTTATTTCAAAAATGATACAAAGTCATTGAAATGCATAAAATGTTCAGAGGACTTGTAGATCTTCATGGGATCAGACAGGTGAAGTATATTAAGGAATGGGAAGTCCCAAAAGAATAATACTGCTAGAATTATTCCTTCTGGGAGAACTTAAAACAGTTTTTTTTTTCATTTACATACAAAAAAATATTGCCCTCTGAACATTTTGAATGGGGTCTGGATTCCAACTTTGTAGATGAGAAAAGTTCACATGTGCATCTTGAGTAGACAAATGTTCGCCAGTAAGATCCTGTATTCTGAAAACTTACATCTTTTGCTACCAAAAATGCTGTCTTTCTTCTCCTAGGGGCTGAAAGAGGAGAATTTTGATTCTTTTTGTGTCTTCCCCATTTTTTGAACATTTGCTTTCCAAGTGTGAGTAGACCAGATGTAGTTTTATATTTGAAATCAATCAATGAAAGTGCCGCTTTTACATCACAGTACAAAATATAGAAAAACCAAAGATCATTTCCACCATTGTGTAAAAGAGTCTGCGTCAATATTTTTTTGACTTTCTGTATGTTTCATAAGGAGACCTCAGCATGCCCGATTCATCTCTGCTACCCATGTGTTCATTATAATTTTGTACAACTGTCATTGCCCCCCATCTTTCTGGGTTCTGAAAACACTGCATACTTTATTTCCATGACAATTTGAAAGAAAATGGACTGCATGATTGTCAGTCCATATTCTTAGACATACTAGCACATGCTTGAAGAAATATACTTTGAGCATTTTCTTTATTGTGTACCTGTTCCTTATTAGCACTTAGTTCAGGTTCTGTAATATTTTGTGAAGTACTGGCATATAACTGAAGAGGTTCTACATTATTATTTTGTGGAGTACTTCACGTCATTTCATATTGACTGTCATCAGTATATCAGATGGCGCATCAAAATCATCTGGAAAATTTTCTAGATGAATATGAATTTCTTCATCTGTAATAGGTAGTCATAGCCTGAAACAAAAGATTACTAAGTTCACTAATGTTTTTTCAAAATGAAATGCTATATTGTCCTCAGCTATGAATTGCTTTTATTTACAAAAGTTCTTGAAAATGGAAAAAGCGGTAACATCAGAGCAAAGCAAGCAAAAGTCAGTGTAACCTCAACATATGAAGACACTGCCCTGGATCTGCTAATCATATTTAACATTGGAATTGAATATTACAAGCATAGTGTTTTGACATTTTATCAGAATTAACATTAGTATGCATAAAAGAAAGTTAATAGAAACTGTCACTCACTGCAGTTCACATATAAACCTTGCTTTTATTTATGTAACCTTGCAGCGTTGTTTCATACACCAAGCAGCCATTTGCAACACAGCTGTTCACGTTTCAGACTGGTATGGGATTCAGAATTATGTACAGACTGTAACAAATTCCAGCGTAGGATGCACAAAGTGTATGGACAGGGACTTTTGAATCTGTGCTGGCCTAGTGGGCTTTTGAGTTACATAATTCCACACAGAATCTCTTGGGGCTCCTCTGTCCTGCCAGAAAATTATGGGTTAAGCAGGGATTGGCAGTTATGTTGGACTTCTTGGATGGGATCACTCTGGCAGAGTTTATTGGTGGAAGAGTCAGACAATTGGCAGCAGCATTCCGCCAAGTAGTCACTGTGATTTATAATGAAAGTGATGAAACCTATGTGTGCTGGTATATGGTTAGGTGATGCTCTGCTTTCAGGCTGTGTATGGCTCTCCTTCTTTCTGCTGAAAGGTTGGTGTTCTTAGGAAGAGAATTGGGGAAGAAAAGTGAGGCCAAGGTGGTGATGTTGTTGTTGTGCTCTTCAGTTCAAAGACTGGTTTGATGCAGCTCTCCATGCTACTCTATCCTGTGCAAGCTTCTTCATCACTGAATAACTAAGGCAATTTACATGCTTTTGAGGCTGCTTAATGTATTCATCTCTTGGTGTCTCCTATACGATTTTTACTCTCCACGCTTCCATCAAGTACTAAATTGGTGATCCCTTGATGCCTCACAGTGTGTCCTACCAACCGATCCCTTCTAATAGTCAAGTTGTGCCACAAATTCCTTTTCTCCCCAATTCTGTTCAGTACTTCCTCGTTAGTTACGTGATCTACCCAACTAATCGTCAGCATTCTTCCGTACTCCGCAATTCAAAATCTTTTATTGTCTTCTTGTCTAAATTGTTTATCGTCCATGTTTTATGTCTATACATGGCTACACTCCATACAAATACTTTCAGAAAATGCTTCCTGACACTTAATTCTGTTCTCGATGTTAACAAATTACTCTTCTTCAGAAACACTTTCCTTGCCATTGCCAGTCTACATTTTATATCCTCTCTACTTTGGCCATCATCAGCTATTTTGCTCCCCAAATAGCAAAACTCATCTACCATTTGAAGTGTCTCATTTCCTAATTTAATTCCTTCAGCATCACGTGATTTAATTTGACTACATTCTATTATCCTCATTTTGCTTTTGTTGATGTTCATCTTATATACTCCTTTCAAGACACTGTCCACTCCGTTCAACTGCTCTTCCAGGATCTTTGCTGTGTCTGACAGAATTGCAATGTCATCAGAAAACCTCAAAGTTTTTGTTTTTTCTCCAAGGATTTTAATTCCTACTCCAAATTTTTCTTTTGTTTCCTTTACTGCTTCCTCAATATATAGATTGAATAACATCAGGGCTAAGCTACAACACTGTCTCACTCCCTTCTCAACCACTGCTTCCCTGTCGTACCCCTTGACCCTTATAACTGTCATCTGGTTTCTGTGCAAGCTGTAAATAGCCTTTCGCTCCATGTATTTGACCCCTGCCACAGTCAGAATTTGAAAGAAAGAATTTCAGTTGATGTTGTCAAAAGCTGTTTATAAGTCTACAAATGCTATAAATGTAGGTTTGCCTTTCCTTAACCCAGCTTCTAAGATAAGTCATAGGGTCAGTATTGGCTCACGTGTTCCAAAATTTCTACAGAATCCAAACTGATCTTCCCCGAGGTCAGCTTCTACCAGTTTTTCCATTCGTCTGTAAAGAATTCATGTTAGTATTTTGCAGCTGTGGCTTACTAAACTGAAAGTTTGGTAATTTTCACACTTGTCAACACTTGTTTTCTTTGGAATTGAAATTATTATATTCTTCTTGAAGTCTGAAGGTATTTCGCTGTCTCGTACATCTTGCCCACCAGATGGAAGAGTTTTGTCATGGCTGGCTCTCCCACGGCTATCACAGTTCTAACGGAATGTTATCCACTCCCGGGGCTTGTTTCTACTTGGGTCTTTTAGTGCTCTGTCAAATTCTTCACACAGTATCATATCTCCCATCTCATCTTCATATATGTCCTCTTCCATTTCCATAATATTGCTCTCAAGTACATCGTCTATATACTCCTTCCACCTTTCAGCTTTCCCTTCTTTGCTTAGAACTTTTTTACCATCGGAGCTCTTGAGATTCGTCCAGATGGTTCTCTTTTCTCCAAACGTCTCTAATTTTCCTGTAGGCAGTATCTATCTTACCCCCTAGTGATCTATGCCTCCATATCCTTACATTTGTTTTCTAGCCATCCCTGCTTAGCCATTTTGCACCTCTTGCCGATCTCATTTTTGAGATGTTTGTATTCGTTTTCACCTGCTTCATTTACTGCATTTACACATTTTCTCCTTTCATCAATTCAATTCAGTATCTCTTGTCTTACCAAAGGATTTTTACTAGCCCTCGTCTTTTTGCCTTCTTGATCTTCTGCTGCCTTCACTATTTTATCTCTCAAATCTAGCCATTCTTCTTCTACTGTATTCCTTTCCCCTGTTATTGTCATCAATTGTTCCATAATGCTCCCTCTGAAACTCTCTACAACCTCTAGTTCTTTCAATCCGTCCAGGTCCCATTTCCTTAAATTCCTACCTTTCTGCAGTTTCTTCAGCTATAACATACAGTTTATAACTAATAAATTGTGGTCAGAGTCCACATCCGCCCCTGGAAATGTTTTACAGTTTAAAACCTGGTTCGTAAATCTCTGTCTTGCCACTATGTAATCTATCAGAAACCTACCAATGTTTCCAGGCCTCTTCTACATATACAACCTTCTTTCATGAATCTTAAATTGCTAAAAAAAAGAAAAAAGAAAAAAATGCAACAACAGTGGAGGGTACCAAGTATCGTGCCCCAGTTGTCCTGCCTATTATGTAAGGAAAACAGGCAGGAACCTTAAAACTCGTTTTCAAGACCATGTAAATGCTTTCAGGCTCAGCCACTACGAAAAATCAGTCATTGCACAACATATGTTGGAAACAAAACATGTCATCAACAGTCTGGAAAACAATTTGGTAGTACTACATAATAAAGCAAACAGTAAGACCCTAAATCTGTTAGAACAACTCGAGATATACCTCCACAAAATCAAAAAACCACAAGCTATGTCAAATGAACAAATAGATTCACAAGCCATAGCTATTTCATTATTTTTAAAGACCTATTCTAAAGTTATTCCTTGTGTATGTCAATTGTTTAATAATTATATCTTTAGCACTACGAATAAATTCACTTTGATCGCATCATGTATAAAAACATCTGTGAAATGTTTACAAACATGTATACAAATGTGCCTCTTGAGTGAAGTGATGTGTACGAAAAGGATGGAGAAAAGAGTGTATGATGGTGTTAAATGTTAAAAACGCTTTTCTTGGATTGTGTGGTAAGCTCACACTATTAATCTTTTCCCCTATTTCTAACATGTTTTCTGCAATTGACTTACGAAATTCATAACCTAGCATCACACCTTTTCATGACAGGAGTATGCATTTCACCTCATTCAACAGAAAAAAATGAAGCAAATTACATCTGATGATGGATCCACAGGGTCCAAAATGGATTGTGTACTTAATAAAACATGAAACATTGTGACTGAAGGCATTTCTTAATTCATGCTTCCAGTGTATTGAATACAGCTATGTTTGAAGCTGCAAAATATGGATAAAATTAAAAGGGCAAACCTTTTTTCTACTAGTTCCCCCAACCAAAGCCAACCCAGTCCCAACATTGAACTCTGCCTCTCCCAGTTAATACCACCATCCAACCATGATACTCCCTCACTTACCTCCCCCACTGCCCCCTCCAGCCTAACCATCTTACAGGAATTTCTTGCCTTCAACTTGGTCTTGCCATCCTTTAGCAAGTCCTTAACTAAGATCACCAACCTTCCAGCAGAAGAAAAGACAGTCGTACACACAAATCCACGGCATAGCCATGGACACCCACATCTGCCAACCTGTTTATTGGTCATTTAAAGGAAACCTTTCAAGCCTCCCAAAAGCCCAAAAACCTTGATCTGATTCAGGTTCATTGACAATGTTTTCATGATCTGGACTCAGAGCCAAAACACACTATCCTCATTCCTTCACAACCTCAACACCTTTTCTATCCACTTTACCTGGTCCATCTCAACCCAGCGTACCACCTTCCAATATGTTTCTTCCTCCTCTATGATTGCCCCATCCAGAACACTGACCGCATTAAACCCACCAACCACCAACAGTATCTGCATTTCAACAGGTGCCATCCCTTTGAAACCTCAAACTCCCTACCATATAGCTGTGCCACGAGGAGGCAGCACATCTTTGGTTTCAAAAACTCCCCTGCCCAGTATGCTGATGGTTACAAAGGCCTGCACAGACAGACACTATCCTGCAGACCTAATCCACAAAGAGATTTCCTGTGTCACACCCCCCACACACTCCTACTCCATCCATTAGCCCTGACAACCAGCTAGAAAGGGGTGCCCCCTTTGAACCCAATACCACCCTGGATCGTAACAGCAGAATCACATCCTTTGTCAAGGCTTTGGCCATGTATCATCATGGCCTGAAATGAGGGAAATCTTACCCAAGGTCCTCCCCACACCACCTAAAGTGGTGTTTCATCACCACCTAACCTTCACAGCATCCTAGTCCATCCCTATGCCTCTCCCAATTGCAGCCCCTTACCTCAGGGATTATTTTGCTGTGGAAGACCCAGGTCTAAGATGGAAGACCCAGGTCTAAGACCTGGCCAGTCCAATTCCCATTGCAGTTTCTATCCAGTCCTGTCACAGACGTATCGCAGCCAGCCAGAGGCCTTGAAAACATACATGTGACACTCCAGCTCTGCCACAATCATATGCGACTACCAGCCAGCTATCTGCCAGGATGAATGGCCACCACCAAACTGTGACCAAGAGCAAAGTGGACCACTGTTTGGCACAGCGTGCAGCTGACCATAACATGCTCAACTTAATTGGCTATTACGCAACCGCCTGTTCCGAATAGTGCAGATGGGAGTTGTCCTTACAACACATACTCAGCTCCTGAAATTATCCCACCCTCAATGTATAACTTACTGTCCCACATCCTCCACCCAACAGTTTCTGTCCCCTGTAACCTGTCACCTCTCATTTTATGTCCACTCACCCACATTGCACGCTGCCCCCTGCCAAAGCACCCACCAGTCTTTTCCCTTTCTTCTGCAACTCTCCATTTGACCCCCCCCCCCCCCCCCCCAAAATGCTGTGTGCTATGCCTGGCAGGCTTGTCTTGCCACCTGCTGGTTCCTGCGCACTCTGCCAGACAGCACTCTTCTCTCCCCCAGCATCTGATCCATACCCTGCAACCCCTACCCCTTCCTGCCCCACTCCAGCTCACTGCTTTCGTTCAACGCAAATGTTGCATTTTGGCCATAACGACTGGAGATAGTGGTCATGTACATATGTGTGATGTGCGGGCTTGCAGCCAAAAGCTCTGTGTGTAACAATCTTTTCATTGTGCCTGTCTGCAACTCGGTGTGTCATCTTTACAGTGAGTAGCAATATTTTCTTTGTGGTGTTGTTACTTCTTATGACTAGATTACTAAGAAATACTTTAATATACAGTTGTGACAAGTGTAATACAGGGTAATTCTAAATGATGGACCCATTTTCAAAACTTTGTATTTATTCAAGTACAAATCCAAAATGAACAAGCTATATACCAATGAAAAGAGGAAGCTTCAAAGTTTTTTTTTCATAATGTTTGATATTGATTTAATAATTTGTAATTAATTAGTTTTAATAATTATTTAATATTACAAATGTGCAAAATGTTATAAATGTTTCCTGTGGCCACCAGCGGTTGCATGGTAAACATCGACACAACAGCTGAACTCGTCCCACACACGCGAAAGCGTATCTGCTGTTACTGAGTGCACGGCAGCAGTGACCTGGTTCAGAGTTGGTGTTTGAGGTGGGATGTAAACAACTTCCTTCACATAACCCCATACGAAATAGTCACAGTGTGTGAGATCAGACCTCTGTGGCCAGAAGTGCAGGGCCAGGTCCTCAAGTCCCCTGCGACAGAGCCAGCGCTGAGGAAGGGAGTCATTCAAAACGCCTCATACATCACGGTGCCAATGGGGCGGAACTCCATCCTGTTGGAAAATGAAGTCCTGGGAACCTTCCATAAATTGAGGGAACAGCCATTGTTCCAACATGTCAAGGTACGTGATTCCTGTTACAGTTCTTTCGGCAAAGAAAAATGGTCCATAAACCTTTGTATGGGATATGGCACATAAAATGTTGATCTCGGTGAGTCTCTTTCGTGTTGCAGTGGTGAATGCGGATTTTCCAAATCCCATATGTGAACACTGTGTCTGTTGACTTTTCCACTAAGATGGAATGTCGCGTCATTGCTAAAAATTACATGCTTTAGAAATGTGTCATCCTGCATCTTTGCAAGCACATAACCATACGAGACACTTCTCTTTGTCATAGTGGTTAAAAGCCTGCAGAGGTTGTAATCGGTAAGGCTTGTACTGCAAATGCTGTTTCAGTACTTTCCATACAGTTGGTTGGGATTTTCCATGTTCTCAACTGGCTCTGTTGGCAGGCTTACTGAGACTGCGCACAAAACTTTGTTGAATCCATCAGACATCATCCTCTGACTTATGCACACGCGGTTGGCCTGTGATTTTTCCTTTGTACAATGCTTTTTCGAGTTGGTGGTTGAATACTGAATTTGGTACGAAATGCCTGCTGCATTGCAATTTGCGACTCACTTTTCGTGAACTGAAGAACACAGAAAACCTTGTGCTCCACAATCGCCATCTCATTCACAACTGACAGTGAAATGGAATGACGGCCCTATTGCTACACAAACTCTAACGGCCGCTTCTGAAACCATCACTGCCCGCCCACCACCACCCACCAAAATCTTTGGAAATTCCTCTTTTCATTGGTATAGAGTGTGTTCATTTTGGATTTGTACTTGAATACGTACAAATTTTTGAAAATGGATCCATCATTTAGGATAACCCTGTAGTATTACACTCTTATAAGTAGCACTTCAATGAAAACTGAGGATTTGTTGTGTCAGTGTGTTAATATAATGTGAAACAAATTTGTATAGAAATCTAATACTGATAATAAATCTGATGTCATATACTTTTATTGAAGTTTCTGAGAGATAGTAAACCAAATCTTGTAAATTGTTAAAATTTATCCTTCCGAGTGAAAAATGTAATGATAGAGGTATATAGCATAATAGTCCATTTAAACATTTACTGGACATACCTAAACTTTAAAATGAATAAATCTTGTATTTAATAAATTTCTGTGGTTTATATTTTCAATCTCTTCTCTCAGAACTGACTGTAAGATACTTGGTGCATCCTAATTATGAACTGCCCCTGTATCCCTTGTATACTTCATGGCTATACCTCATTCTCTGTTCATATTCTGGTAGTTTATGTTACCTGTCATGATTCACCCTCCTCACTTGTGTGAAACAATTGGCCACACAATGCAACAGTGCAAATTTTAAATTCCGTTAATATAAGTTTCGAAAATAGGTTCTGTTCCTTGCTTATAACTTTTCTTTGATCCCCCCCCCCCCTCTCTCTCTCTCTCTCTCTCTCTCTCTCTCTCTCTCTCCCCCCCCCCCCCCCTCTCCCTCTCCCGTGTTATTATCACTGGATAAAGGACATTTAAGTAACTGAAGGATCTGATGTTGGATTATTGTACTGTGTTCCAGTCGTAGAATTGAAATTACCTTCTACTTAGTATTATTTTCGTTTATGTCCCTTATTACTGCATTACTCAGTACATACTTTTAAAGAGTGTGTATCTCTTCCCACAACTGCACTATCATTTGAATGTTCACATATCTGACTTGATTTCATTATTATAATGCTACATCTTTCCTGTATCATATGTCTAATGCCAAGTTAAACAGAACTTCAGAGAGAGGCCATTCACTCCTGCTGTAAAGTTGGAGCTCATGATAATTATGTTACTGAGATTTTCTTTTGCATTTTTATCCTTCATTGTCACATCACATAGTATTAAACTGACATACGTGTCCATCTATTTTAGTGTCATATTCAATACCTGCCAGTGAACATGATGAAACAAATCTCTGAGATCAACAAATATGAAGTGGGCAGCTGTCATAGTCCTAAAATTTGTTCATCATTTTCCTAATGCCAGCAAAATGACAGTAGTGCCTCCATTTGTACAAAAATCACACCCATGTGCTCTCTTTCAAATTCTGAAGCTGACAGGGGTAAAATACAGGGAGCAAAAGGCTATTTACAGTTTGTACAGAAACCAGATGGCAGTTATAATAGTCGAGGGGCATGAAGGGGAAGCAGTGATTGGGAAGAGAGTAAGACAAGGTTTTAGCCTATCCCTAATGTTATTCCATTTATATATTGAGCAAGCAGTAAAAGAAACAAAAGAAAAATTTGGAGTAGGAATTAAAATCCATGCAGAAGAAATAAAATCTTTGAGATTTGCCGATGACATTGCAATTCTATCAGAGAGAGCAAAGGTCCTGGAAGAGCAGTTGAATGGAGTGGATAGTGTCTTGAGAGGAGGATATAAGATGAACATCAACAAAAGCAAAACGAGGATAATGGAATGTAGTCGAATTAAATCATGTCAACCTTCGACAGAGTCTGGAATGTGGCCTACCTGCAAAACTTTATTGTGCCCTCTATGTCTCATTGTAGGTAGTACGTTGAATTACTGTAAAACTGGTATTACAGGAGATCTTCTAATAATGTTACCATACGACTTTTAATTAGTGTGATTTTTCCCATTTCTTTTGTCACTGGAAGCAGTATGCTGAACAATTCCAATTTTCACATGAATTAGTTGTTTACAGGTTTCCTACAAAACAGTTGGACTGTGACAAGACAACCCCAGTGCACTTTTACATATGAAATGTCACAGATGAATATAAAAGTTGGCTTCAAATTGCACAATTAGTGGACTCAGTCTGATAATAATGCACAGAAATAAACTTGGTTGACACTGGACAGGTAATGCAGTATAAGCAGGTGGTAGCTTTGAAGTAATGAGTATGAACTCATTTTGGTTTTGGAAGTTGCTTAATGGTTTAAAAAGAAACTAGGTTAGATTTTGATAATTTAAATAAGCTGCATGTAAATGCAGTAATTTGGTTTATAAAATATGTAGTAGTTTATGAAAATGCAATAGATAATGGAACCACTTTGGAAAGAATCAAACAATGGAAAATCCAGGATGGAATGCAACAGCATTATGAAAAGGAAAGTTGATACTCAACATATAGCGGAGATACTGAGTCGCATTTCATTTATTCATTATTAGACCTACTCCTGCATTACCCCTTTTTCATTTTGTGTTTATAACCCTGTATTCACCTGACCAGAAGTCTCTTTCTGCTTGCCACTGAACTTCACTAATTCCCACTATGTCTAACAGTGACCTATCCATGTCCTTTTTTAAATTTTCTAACCTACCTGCCCAATTAAATGATCTGAAATTCCCCACTCTGATTCGTAGAAGGCCAGTGTTCTTTCTCCTGATAACAATGTCCTCCTGAGTAGTCCTTGTTTGGAGATTTGAATGGGGAACTATTTTACCTCCAGAATACTTTAGCCAAGAGGACGCCATAATTATTTAACCATACAGTAAAGCTGCATGCCTTCGGGAGAAATTACGGCTGGTGTTTCCCCTTGCTTTCAGCCATCCACAGTACCAGCACGGCAAGTCCATTTTGGTTAATGTTACAATGCCAGATCAGTCAATCATCCAGAATGGCTATCTGTATCGCTGAGGCATGTAAGCCTCCCCAGCAACGGCAAGGTCCATGGTTCATGGACTTTTCCCATTAAGAGTATGGTACTTACACTAGAATGCATACAAATACAAATGTTTCTCTTCCCAATCAGGTGTACTTAAGTCAGTGGACATGTGTTCTTTTAAAAATAAACGAAATTATTTTTCTATGTAGGAACAATAGAGTTGCTACTTAATAGGAGCAATGTTCACCATGTTCACAATCAGTTGTCGACCACTTCAGAATGTCCTTGTTAAATTCATCATGCTAATGAGGGATTATTACATAACCTTGCTGATGTCTTGCAGTTTGTTTGACATATAGATATTTTCTGTGTGTAAGCTTTCGAAGTTGGCAACAGTATCTTACCCTTATCCCCTTCAGAGATTTTTAGCAGTCTCATGGTGTTCCTTAGAAGCCCACAGATGCATGTTTATGACACTATGACCCCTGTGCTTTTGAGCTGTTCTCAAAGTGTGAGTGAAAATTAGGTGACTGTTTTGTCCTTTAGGAATCTTCCCAATTCTATTCAGCACCTCCTCATTAGTTATGTGATCTATCCATCTAATCTTCAGCATTCTTCTGCAGCACCATGTTCTGAAAGCTTCTATTCTCTTCTTGTCCAAACTATTTATCATCCATGATTCACTTCCATACAAGGCTACACTCCATACAAATATTTTCAGAGAAGACTTCCTGGCACTTAAATCTAGACTCAATGTTAACAAATTACTCTTCTTTAGAAACACTTTCCTTGCCTTAGCCAGTTTACATTTTATATCCTCTCTACTTTGACCATCATCAGTTATTTCGCTCCCCAAATACCAAAGCTCATCTATTACTTTAAGTGTCTCATTTCCTAATCTAATTCCCTCAGCATCATGTGATTTAATTCGACTAAATTCCATTACAAAATTGTTAAGGCTTTCGTGGCCACTTGTTGACAAACTGCCTATTGGCTTCTGTCTCGGGTTCTTCGGCCGACGGTCATCTAATGATTTTTCTGACGTTTCGCCAGCACGAGTGGCTGGCATTGTCAAAGCTTCACCCTCCATTGCTACCTAGCAAGAGGAGAACCGCACCGGAAATGACCGCAGAGAAGCCCTCGGACGTTGGCGCGCCAGGTACATATAGTCTGCGGCCGCGAGCTCGGCTCCAGTTCACCACCGGCAGTGGAGGGTGAAGCTTTGACAATGCCAGCCACTCGTGCTGGCGAAACGTCAGAAAAATCATTAGATGAACGTCGGCCGAAGAACCCGAGACAGAAGCCAATAGGCAGTTTGTAAATTCCATTACCCTCATTTTGATTTTGTTGATATTCATCTTATATCTGCCTTTCAAGACACTGTCCATTCTGTTCAACTGTTCTTCCAAGTCCTTTGCTGTCTCTGACACAATTACAATGTCATCAGCAAACCACAAAATTTTTATTTCTTCTCCAAAGATTTTAGAAACACTTTTCCCAAAAGACTCTGTGGGAAATGCATCTTTCTTATAATATTTCATCCAACATCATTTATAATCTTAGGTGTCTTCAGTTTTCATCAGTGTTACAATGAATCAGAGTTATTTGATTCTGCACTCTTTCTTGCATATTTTTCTGGTGGGTAGACTTGGTCAATTTTTTTCCAAAGATCATTTTATAACATTGAAATCTCAACCACAGGAAAGGAAAATGTGTCCCCTAATCAGAAAACTCTGCCAACAACTGTTTCAGCAGAAAAGAAACATATGACAGTGTGGTTAAGGTTAAGGTTTCTTCCCGAACTCCCATCTAAATAACAAAATGTAAAGACATCTTATTCTGTTCAGAAAGTAATTATTTGTATACTGTTGCATGAAGGTACATTCTCCATTTGAGGCGTTCTTCATGATTACAAATATTGGTCTTTCCCATATTGAGATTACGTATTTCAAAAACGTTCACCCATGGGTGCAGGTAATAAAATGTTTCTTAAACCGGAATAGGGCGAGTTTTGCATGTAATCCACAACAATCCTGCACACATCATCATTAGTAGAAGAAGTTCCAAAATGCTTCTGGAGCACCATTTTCTGTCGCAAGTTGAAATCGAGAAACGGCACTTTCCACAACAGATCAATGTGTCATAGGGGGCACCTTGAGAATGTGTTACGCAATGCATGCCTTCAGTGCAAAGCACTGAATGCAGCGTCTTTCAGATAACCCCACGCCAGAAGTCAGATGACTTAAGATTAGGTGATTTGGGCGGACAGGCTGTAGAGAAATGATGGCTGACAATTCTAGCATTTCCAAAATGCTTCTGCAGCAGCTGTTTCACTGGCTGTGCAATGTGCAGAGTAGTGCCATCTACCATAAAAATGATCATATTCACACATCCATGCTGTTGTAGTGGTGGAATGACATTGGTGTACAGAGAACTCTCATACCATTTACTGGTGACAGTACAGATATCAGGACCTGCAGGACTCATCTCCTCAAAAAGATATATGGCCCTACGGCAAACAGTGCCATCACACTGCACAGTTACCTTTTCGAATGAAGTGGTATTGGTTGATGTCTGAGCTGAACTTCTAGCCTGTATTCTGCAGTTGTGTCTATTGACATATTCTTGGAGATGGAAAAAATGGGCATCGTGTGACAACGGAATGTTCCAAGTCCGTCTGTCGTCCACTTCCATGCGAGCAAGAAATTCTAGAGCAAACATTTGTCTTACTGGAAGGACAGTGTGAAGCAATTCCTGAACATGGGAAATTTTGTTTGGATAGCAATGTAGAATGTTTTGTAGAATTTTTTAATACACCATGCTCACAGGCATGTCCAAAGTTTGGGCAATTCCCCATTTACTGCGTGCTAGCGCACTACTCGTCAATCCCTACTGCAGTACTGTGGCCACATCTTCTAATGACTTCGGCTCAGTTGTTCCTTCCTTGTGCCCCACTGTACTTAAAAAGAACCTGTCTTTTCAAATTTAGCTATCATTTTCTCCAGACATGTGGCAGACATCAGAGCAGTGCCTTTTTGCTTATCTTTGATTGTCTGGAACTTGTGCTGGAATACTGGCATACAGTCACCATTTTTGTTTTTACTGGTAGCTTGTAATCCTCCATTGAGTCATTCACAAGCCAACTATCTCAGATGCAAACAGAACAACAGCCATGTACCCCATGTCTTTTATTTCGCACATTCTTCTGATTGCAGTGCCATTTTCATTATTATTATTTTGTTTCCATAACATTTTTCCCTTCTCTGGATAATATTCTGTTCCGATTTGAGATCATTTTGAGCATGAATCTGGAACTTTAATTATAACCAACCTGTATTATATATATTACTCAAAAGTTACCTCACTTTGTACAGATGTTTTACTTCAACAGAAAATATTTACGTGCACATGTTTACATTTTGTTATGCAACTCATGTTTCTGGTTTGTGATTAAATCGTTTTCACACAAACTTGTTGTCTGTAGAAGACCATTCACAAAATAAACTATTCCAAAGAAATCGTCCCTAATTGTCACTGCTTCATGCAGTACTCACTTCATTATCTCATTATTACTTCATTCCTTATTTACTTGTATTTTGTCCCTTCCTTTTAGGTCCTCATATTCTGTTGACTCATTACTTCATTTCATCACTTTATTACCACATTATCATTATCTCATTACTTTTTATGTCTTTATTACAATGTTATCAAACATTGAATCCCTGATTTGTTTCTTAAAAAAAACAACAACAACAACTCTATGATGACACTCCACAGCAACAAACCCTTATCATTATTTAACAAAACTTCTTTTCGTTATAAACAGACAGAATTCTTATCTACTGCATTTCATGCTTCAGATGAGGATAGTATTTTATTTTAAACCACCTACTTTCCTCTGTTCCAACCTGAAGGGCTACATCATGACAAACATTTCCTTCCCATAAACATTACTGTGGGCAACATAACTTAAGTTTCCTTAGCTCTCTTTACTTTGGTCCGAAGAACAATACAGTTACACATTTTTATGGTACTGACTCAGTCCTATAACAAATTGATACTAGTTTTGCTGTAAGCAGTAGAAATAAATAAATGTTACTGCTTTAAGTAGCATTAAATTTAGTTTTGCTGCTGCTTTATTACTATCTTGTGTATTCTTAATTTCATTGATGAATCTGAAAAATGTTTTACCATTACTCACACAAATTTTTCAAAGTTGCTAACTACAGATATAGATATTTTCTTCATTCAACTTTTAACTGATGCCATATTTTTGCTTCCATGATCTTACCAATTAATATCCATTAACATGTAACAATTCAGTTATTGAAGTAACACAGATTCAAATTACCCATAAATTGAAGAGAGTAGAAGAAAATTACTTTTTTCTTACAATCTGTAGAAAGGATAACAGAAGAGAGTGATACAGTAAAGCAAGAATGACATTACCCAGCTGGTGAAGGCATTACTGGCCACATAGTGTGCTCACTGAAGTTCAGTGAAACGCCTATCTGTTCATACATTCACAATTACTCTGACCACCTGCTCCTCCATCTACTTTTGCAACATTGGATAACTTTCCACATTTACTTATCAAAACAGTTCCTAGTGCAATGCCACAAATAACATAGACTTATTGAAAATTACTCCCTGCATCTTGTTCATTTCCATGTCAGCTTTGAAAATTTTATCTACATTTAATACTGCACATTTAACAACATTTTTGTTTACTTTAGTAGCATTTACCTTTGCAAACTTTGTTTTCTTTACCAACATATCATTCGTCACACATTGTTTACGTTCACCTTTACTAATTTCATTTAATTTATGTTACTGCTGATTACACAGGCTTTGCTCTGATTTCCAACAATATCATTAACTTTTTCAGTAATTTAATTCCCTTCTTGCACATATCTGATCATACTAACATTAAAGTTATTTAATCGGATAGAAAAAAAAAAAATCTACTCAACAAGCGGCGGCAAAATACACACACAGAAAAGACTATTGCGATTGGCAAGCTTTTGGAGCCAATGGCTCCTCCTCCAGGCAGAAGAGTTGAAGGGGACGGAAGAAGGGTGAAGGAAAAGGACTGGAGAGGTATAAGAAAAGGGGTAGATTTTGGGAAAGTCACCCAGAACCACGGGTCAGGGGAGACTTACTGTATGAGAGGAGCAGGAAAGTCTGATTGTTGGGGACTGCATCGGACAAGATTAGAAAACCTGATAGCTTAAAGGTAGCAGACAGGGTAATATGCAAGACAGAGATTACAACTAAAACCATGCACGAATTAATAAGAGTGAGAAGCTAGGTGCATTGTATGTAACAGAGGTAGGAGCGGGCGGTGAAAAATAGGTGGGAAAGACAATGAAAGATGTAGACAACTAAAATGGAGTCAAGCACAGAGTAGTTAAAGTGAAGAAAAGCTGAGACGGAAGAAATTAACGCAAATTAAGGCCAGGTGAGTGGCAAGAACCAAGGACATGTGCTAGTTCTTAACTGCGGAGTCCTGAGAAAGTGGTGTCTGGGGGAAGAATCCAGATGGCGCGTGTGGTGAAACGGGCACCGAGGTCGTGAACGTAAAAGTGTAAGTACTGTTGTTCATTGGTAAGTTTACTGTGTACAGAAGTGTACAGCTGGCCTTTGGTGAGGATGAGATAGACCTCAAGGAAAGACCAGCTTCTTCTGTCCACATTAAACCTACCAACAAACAACACTACTTACATGTTGCCAGTATATACCCTGTGCCTATGCCCATTCATCCTAATTAATAATTTGGTGTAGTCATGCCAATATAGAAGGGTGAATAGTGTTTACATAATAGCTGGTCAATGACGTGTCGTTTTGCAGGTGGCTCTCCCTTTGATAATATGTTTTGTCAGTTACAGGGCTATTATAGGTGGTGGTAGGAAGGTGCATGGGGCAAGTCTTGCAGCAGGGATGGTCACAGGGGTAGCAGCCAGAGGGTAGGAAGATGGGTGCAGGGGGAGCATAGGTTCTGCCAAGAATATTGCGGAGATTGGGAGGGCGAGGTAAAGCTATTCTAGGTATGGTGGACAAAGTTTCAGACAGAATGGATCTCATTTCAGGGCATTATTTTAGGAAGTCATGGCCCTGTCGAAGTAGCCGATTAACACATTCCAGACCAGGATAATACTGAGTCACCAATGGTGTGCTCCTAACAGTTTTGTGAAGGGATCAGCAGTACCAGGATTGGGTGTGATGGCCCGAGAAAGCTGCTTTTTAACTAGACCAGTGGGGTAATTATGTGCAGTGATGGCTGAGTGAGAATGGTGGTGTATTTCTGTAATGAGTCTGCATCCCAACAAATACATTTGCCTCGGATGCCAAGGCTGTATGGGAGAGAATGTTTGACATCGAAAGGATGGCAACAGTCAAAGTGTAAGTTATGTTGTTTGTTGGTAAGTTTACTGTGTACAGAAGTGTACAGCTGGCCTTCAGTGAGGATGACATCAACTTCAAGGAAAGACGAGCTTCTTCCATCCACATTAAACCTACCAACAAACAACAGTACTTACATTTTGACAGTTGCCATTCATTCCGCGTCAAACATTCCCTCCCATACAGCCTTGGCATCCAAGGCAAGCATATTTGTTCGGATGCAGACTGTTTACAGCAGTACACCACCATTCTCACCTCAGTCCTCACTTACCCCATCAGCCTAGTTAAAAAGCAGATTTCCCAGGCTATTACATCCAGCCCTGATACTGTTGATTCCTCCACAAAACAGCTTTGGAGCACACCAATGGTGACTCAGTATTTTCCTGGTCTGGAATGTGTTAATCAGCTACTTCGACAGGGCCATGACTTTCTAAAATCGTACCCTGAAATGAGATCCAACCTGTCTGAAATTTTGCCGACCACATCTAGAATAGCTTTCCGTCGCCCTCCCAATTTCCACAATATTCTTGTTAGACCCTATGCTCCTTCTACATCCATCTCCCTACACTAAGGCTCCTACACCTGTGACTGTCCCCACTATAAGACTTGCCCTTTGCACCCTCCTACCAGCACCTATAATGACCCTGCAACTGGCAAAACATATACTATCAAAGGGAGAGCCACCAGCAAAACGACACGTCATTTACCAGCTATTATGTAAACACTGTTCAGCCTTCTACATTGGCATGACTACCACCAAATTATCAATTAGGATGAATGGGCATAGGCAGAGGGTACATACTGGCAACTCACAATACCCTGTTGCAGAGCATGCTCTACAATGTGACATTCGTGACCTCGGTGGCTGTTTCACCACACACGCCATCTGGATTCTTCCCCAGACACCATTTCTCAGACCTCTGCAGGTGAGAACTAGCACTACAACATGCCCTTCATTCTTGCTACACACCTGGCCTTAATTTACGTTAATTTCTTCCGTCTCAGCTTTTCTTCACTGTAACTACTCTTGGCTTGACATCATTCTAGCTTTCTACGTCTTTAATTGTCTTTCCCATCTATTTTTCACTGACCCGTCCCACC
This sequence comes from Schistocerca cancellata, assembly GCF_023864275.1. Classification (NCBI taxonomy): domain Eukaryota; kingdom Metazoa; phylum Arthropoda; class Insecta; order Orthoptera; family Acrididae; genus Schistocerca; species Schistocerca cancellata. Next base: position 283,309,235 of record NC_064631.1, on the reverse strand, counting down.
TCTGTTACGTACAACGCTCTTAGCTTCTCACTCTTATTAACTCGTGCATGATTTTAGTAGTAATCTCTGTCTTGCATATTGCCCTGTCTGCCACCTTTAAGCTCTCAGGTTTTCAAATCTCGCCTGATGCAATCCCCAGCAATCAGTCTTTCCTTCTCATCCCATACAGTAAGTCTCCCCTTCCCAAAATCTACCCCTTTTCCTATACCTCTCCAGTTCTTTTCCTTCATGCTTCTTCCTTCCTCTTCAACCCTTCTGCCTGAAGAAGGAGAGACTGGCTCCGAAAGCTTGCCAATCACAACAGTCTTTCCTGTGTGTGTTCTCTGCCGCCACTTGTTGAGTAGATTTTTTATCTATCCAATAAATAATTTTATCAATAATTGATTGTTTTTGTTGCTATAACATTAAAGCTGCCTGCATTTGCATCAATATTTTGTACAATTTGCAACCAGTCACAATATCATCAACTTTGTCAACAATTTCATGTAAAACTTGCACATATTTTGTTCCAGAATCAACTTTCATCTGCTTGCTGCATAAATTTTCGATTTTGTCTTCTTTGTGTACCGTATCATTACCAAGAGCGTCTACTTTTGAACCCAACGTCTCATCTACACTTTGTTTTCTCTTCTAACCATATTTGATTAGAATCTAAGTTAGAACAAAAGCTATACCCAACTTATTTTTTCTACACACATTTTCAATCATTTCCTTGCTGCTGTTGTTGGTTCAGTCCATGTTTTTATGCATTTCTATTAACATTGACATCATTTATATGAACCTCTTGAGAATTTTCTTATGATTTTCATCACTTATCCAGTCACTTTGAACCAGTCTTCTGTCTTGTCAGTTTTGGATGAGCACTTAATAACACACACTTATATCTTGAATTGTCTTGGCATCAGTTGCTGCTGCTATGAATAATTGTCATCTGCTCATCAGTCTACCCATATTTCCAGTTCAGGCTGATTTATTACATTTGGACTCTCCTCACCCTTTTGGTTCCTCATTAACTTAAGTGCTCCCAAAGATGGCAGTCAGTTTCTGCATTTTTGTTTTTTACACAGTGTCGAAATGTTACAATGCCAAAACAGGAAGGTTCCCTCACCCTAACAAGCACCAGATGAAATGTGATCTTACCTGCAAACCTTTATCTGCCTTCGATGTCTCATTGCCAGTAATTAGTTGAATTGCTAAAACTGGTATTGCGGAAAATCTTTTCACTGTTGTTTGTAGAGCTGTGTAATAAAATTCAGTCTATGTATGTACATAAATAGATGTTTTTCATAGGTAGAAGTCATTTTAAGGGAGAGTGACCTGGAAATCGAGACAAAAAGGGCAAGTGGAGCAGGGGGCCAGCATGTTAACACTACCGACAGTGCTGTGAGAATCACACACCGTCCTACAGGTAAGCAGTGGCTTATTTGAAGGAGAGTTTAGAGCATACTTCTCATCATTCAGTTTTTTTTCTTTTTTTTCCTCGGTTCATGTTAGACAGATAATTAAATGTATTAGGTGTGCTCCCTGAAGTGAAGTGATTATCAATCCACTGGTTGCTTTGAACGCTGCAGGATCTAACATAGTGTGTTGGGATGGAAGTCTGTGTACACTGTACAACAGAAAACTCTAAAAGTACTTGATCAGTAGTAGTTCTTTCAGTTCATGCATGAAACCAAATCTGTGCAATGTCAGTCAACACTGAAGACCTGTTCAGTATGTCAAACAAATTACAACAAGTAATATATTCCACTTTGCAGCTTATGCTGCAGTTTAGTATGTACTGCAAAAAAACTTTTCTTTTTTTTAAGGTATTGTAGTGGAGAGTCAAGTTGATAGGTCTCAACACAAAAACAAAGCTATCGCCATGGAGAGGCTCCGTGCCCGCATCTGGAAGATGCGTACAGAAGAAGAGGAAAGTCGCTTGAGTGCTGAACGTAAATCACAGGTAAAACAAATGGCTTATGGTATTTTGGTTATTCAGATGCTTTAAATGAACATGTAACTACTTGTAGTTGAGGAAACTTTTTAAAGACTTAGGAAACGGCATGGGAGAACATAATGAGTAGTAGTTTGGGATCTGTGGACATGTCTTTCTTTTTCAACTTCTGTGAGAGGGGAATTGGTTGAATAGACAGCCTGAAAAGAAAGTGGAATTGAATTATTGTGTGTGTGTGTGTGTGTGTGTGTAATTGAATTATTGTGTGTGTGTGTGTGTGTGTGTGTGTGTGTTTGGTCGGTTGTGCAAAGTCTTTTAAGAAATAGATTTCGTAATTGGAGGAGAAGAGTCATCAAGTCTATTAAATATACTGTTAATCTAGTGCTATTGATTAAGCACGAAGAAAACTTGCAAAAGATTCTTAAGCAGCTGACAGAAGGAATCCCTGGTGTAGGAGTAAACTTCGAAAAATCAAAAGTAGTTACAATAAGTATGAAACAGCACTGACAATAGCAGTGAAAAACAAGCTCAAGGAAGATGTCGATTACTTCCAATGCTTGTTGTTGTTGTGGTCTTCAGTCCTGAGACTGGTTTGATGCAGCTCTCCATGCTACTCTATCCTGTGCAAACTGCTTCATCTCCCAGTACCTACTGCAGCCTACATCCTTCTGAATCTGCTTAGTGTATTCATCTCTTGGTCTCCTTCTACGATTTTGAGCCTCTACGCTGCCCTCCAATACTAAATTGGTGATCCCTCGATGTCTCACATGATGTCCTACCAACCGATCCCTTCTTCTAGTCAAGTTGTGCCATAAGCTCCTCTTCTCCCCAATTCTATTCAATACCTCCTCATTTGTTATGTGATCTACCCATCTAATCTTCAGCATTCTTCTGTAGCACCACATTACGAAAGCTTCTATTCTCTTCTTGTCTAAACTATTTATCGTCCATGTTTCACTTCCATACATGGATGGCTACACTCCATACAAATACTTTCAGAAACGACTTTCTGACACATAAACCAATACGCGATGATAACAAATTTCTCTTCTTCAGAAACGCTTTCCTTGCCATTGCCAGTCTACATTTTATATCCTCTCTACTTTGGCCATCATCAGTTATTTTGCTCCCCAATTAGCAAAACTCATCTACTACTTTAAGTGTCTCATTTCCTAATCTAATTCCCTCAGCATCACCCGACTCAATTCGATTACATTCCATTATCCTCGTTTTGCTTTTGTTGATGTTTATCTTATATCTCTTTTCAAGGCTCTGTCCATTCCGTTCAACTGCTCTTCCAAGTCCTTTGCTGTCTCTGACAGAATTACAATGTCATTGGCGAACCTCGAAGTTTTTATTTCTTCTCCATGGATTTTAATACCTACTCCAAACTTTTCTTTTGTTTCCTTTATTGCTTGCTCAATATACAGATTGAATAACATTGGGGATAGGCTACAACCCTGTCTCACTCCCTTCCCAACCACTGCTTCCCTTTCATACCCCTCGACTCTCATAACTGCCATCTGGTTTCTGTACAAATTGTAAATAGCCTTTCACTCCTTGTATTTTACCCCTGCCACCTTCAGAATTTGAAAGAGAGTATTCCAATCAACATTGTCAAAAGCTTTCTCTAAGTCTACAAATACTAGAAACGTAGGTTTGCCTTTCCTTAATCTTTCTTCTAAGATAAGTCGTAAGGTCAGTATTGCCTCACGTGTTCCAACATTTCTACGGAATCCAAACTGATCTTCCCCCAGGTCGGCTTCAGTCAGTTTTTCCATTTGTCTGTAAAGAATTCGCGTTAGTATTTTGCAGCTGTGACCTATTAAGCTGATAGTTCAGTAGTTTTCACATCTGTCAACACCTACTTTCTTTGGGATTGGAATTATTATATTCTTCTTGAAGTCTGAGGTTATTTCGCCTGTCTCATACATCTTGCTCACCAGATGGTAGAGTTTTGTCAGGACTGCCTGTCCCAAAGCTGTCAGTAGTTCTAATGGAATGTTGTCTACTCCGGGGCCTTGTTTCAACTCAGGTCTTTCAGTGCTCTGTCAAACTCTTCATGCAGTATCATATCTCCCATTTCATCTTCATCTACATCCTCTTCCATTTCCATAATATTGCCCTCAAGTACATCGCCCTTGTATAGATCCTCTATATACTCCTTCCACTATTCTGCTTTCCCTTCTTTGCTTAGAACTGGGGTTCCATCAAAGCTCTTGATATTCATGCAAGTGGTTCTCCTTTCTCCAAATGTCTCTTTAATTTTCCTAGCCATCCCTGCTTAGCCATTTTGCACTTCCTGTCAATCTCATTTTTGAGACGTTTGTATTCCTTTTTGCCTGCTTCATTTACTGCATTTTTATATTTTCTCCTTTCACCAATTAAATTCAATATTTCTTCTGTTACCCAAGGGTTTCTACTAGCGCTCGTCTTTTTACCTACTTGATCCTCTGCTGCCTTCACTATTTCATCCCTCAAAGCTACCCATTCTTCTTCTACTGTATTTCTTTCCCCCATTCCTGTCAATTGTTTCCTTATGCTCTCCCTGAAACTCTGTACAACCTCTGGTTCTTTCAGTTTATCCAGGTCCCATCTCCTTAAATTCCCACCTTTTTGCAGTTTCTTCAGTTTTAATCTACAGTTCATAACCAATAGATTGTGGTCAGAGTCCACATCTGCCCCTGGAAATGTCTTACAATTTAAAACCTGGTTCCTGAAGCTCTGTCTTACCATATCTGATACTTTTTAGTATCTCCAGGGTTCTTTCATGTATACAATCGTCTCTCATGATTCTTAAACCAAGTGTTAGCTATGATTAAGTTATGCTCTGCGCAAAATTCTACCAGGCAGCTTCCTCTTTCATTTCTTAGCCCCAATCCATATTCACCTACTATGTTTCCTTCTCTCCCTTTTCCTACTCTTGAATTCCAGTCACCCATGACTATTAAATTTTCGTCTCCCTTCACTACCTGAATAATTTCTTTTATCTCATCATACATTTCATCAATTTCTTCGTCATCTGCAGAGCTAGTTGGCATATAAACTTGTACTACTGTAGTAGGTGGGGCTTCATGTCTATCTTGGCCACAATAATGCGTTCACTATGCTGTTTGTAGTAGCTTACCTGTACTCCTATTTTTTTATTCATTATTAAACCTACTCCTGCATTACCCCAGTTTGATTTTGTATTTATAACCCTGTATTCACCCGATCAAAAGTCTTGTTCCTCCTGCCACCGAACTTCACTAATTCCCACTGTATCTAACTTTAACCTATCCATTTCCCTTTTTAAATTTTCCAACCTACCTGCCCAATTAAGGGATCTGACATTCCACACTCTGATCCGTAGAATGCCAGTTTTCTTTCTCCTGATAACAACGTCCTCTTGAGTAGTCCCCGCCCGGAGATCCGAATGGGCGACTATTTTACGTCCGGAATATTTTACCCCAGAGGACGCCATCACCATTTAATCATACAGTAAAGCTGCATGCCCTCGGGAAAAATTACGGCTTTAGTTTCCCCTTGCTTTCAGCAGTTCGCAGTACCAGAACAGCAAGGCCATTTTGGTTAGTGTTACAAGGCCAGATCAGTCAATCATCCAGACTGTTGCCCCTGCAACTACTGAAAAGGCTGCTGCCCCTCTTCAGGAACCACACGTTTGTCTGGCCTCTCAACAGATACCCCTCCATTGTGGTTGCACCTATGGTACGGCTGTCTGTATCGTTGAGGCACGCAAGCCTCCCCACCAACAGCAAGGTCCATGGTTCATGGGGAGGGGGGGGGGGGGGGGGTTCCAATGCTTAGGGTGTATGATGCCTGGAATGCCACAGAAATTTACCACTGCAAACGTGAGGAGACCCTCTCCAAACTTGGACTGTGATGAAAAAGAAAATGAAGAATCTCAAAACATTTGGGATTTACTTAAAGTAGATTGATAAGAAATCAAATGAAAATTTGGAGAGGAATAACTATTAGTTGCTGTAAGTTACAAGAGAATAAAAAATCAGACTGAGTTCATCTCTAGAGGGAAACACCTGCTGCACGTCATTTAGGGCATTGGAAGAGATCAACTCTTCTACATCTACATCTACATCTACATCTACATGGATACTCCGCAAATCACATTTAAGTGCCTGGCAGAGGGTTCATCGAACCACCTTCACAATTCCCTATTATTCCAATCTCGTATAGTGCGCGGAAAGAATGAACACCTATAGCTTTTTGTAAGAGCTCTGATTTCCCTTATTTTATTGTGGTGATCGTTCCTTTCTATGTAGGTCAGTGTCAACAAAATATTTTCGCATTCGGAGTAGAAAGTTGGTGATTGGAATTTAAACTTTCCAGTCTTTGGGTAAGGATCTTTCTTCAAGCAAACAGTTGTATATGATTGTTAAGTATGGAGCTAATGCATCAGCATACTCGGAAAGGAACCTAATTGGTATACAGTCTGGATCAGAAGACTTGCTTTTATTAAGTGATTTGAGTTGCTTCACTACCCCAAGGATATTTACTTCTACGTTACTCATGTTGGCAACTGTTCTCGATTCGAATTCTGGAATATTTACTTCGTCTTCTTTTGTGAAGGCATTTCGGAAGGCTGTGTAACTCTGCTTTGGCAGCACTGTCTTCGATAGTATCTCCATTGTTATTATGCAGAGAAGGCATTGATTGTTTCTTGCCACTAACAAACTTCACATATAACCAGAATCTCTTTGGATTTTCAGCTAGGTTTCGAGACAAAGTTTTGTTGTGGAAAGTGTTACAGGCGTCTCGCATTGAACTCCGCGCTAAATTTCGAACTTCTGTAAACGATCGCCAATCTTGGCGATTTTGCATCTGTTTAAATTTGGCATGTTTGTTTCATTGTTTCTGCAACAGTGTTCTAACCCGTTTTGTGTACCAAGGAGAATCAGCTCCGTCGTTTGTTAATTTATTTGGTATAAATCTCTCAATTGCTGCTGATACTATTTTTTTTGAATTTAAGCCACATCTGGTCTACACTTATATTATTAATTTGGAATGAGTGGATATTGTGTCAGGATGGTATCAAGTGAAATTTTATCTGCTTTTTTGAATAGGTATATTTTTCGCTAATTTTTCAAGGATTTGGGGATTACAATATTCAGTCTCGCTACAGCAACCCTGTGATCACTAATCCCTATATCGGTTTTGATGCTCGTTACTAAGTCAGGATTATTTGTTGCTAAGAGGTCAAGTGTGTTTTCACAACCGTTTAGTATTCGCGTGGGCTCATGAACTAACTGCTCGAAATAATTTTCAGAGAATGCATTTAGCACAGTTTCGGGTGATATTTTATGTGTACCTCCGGAATTAAACATGTATTTTCGCCAACATATCGAGGGTAAATTAAAGTCACCACCAACTATTATCGTATGAGTCAGGCATGTGTTTGAAATCAAACTCAAGTTTTCTTTGAACCTTTCAGCAACTGTATCATCTGAACTGGTAGTTCGGTAAAAGGATCCAATTTTTATTTCATTCCGGTTGCCAACAATGACCTCTGCCCATACTAACTCACAGAAAGTATCTACTTCAATTTTGCAACAAGTTAAACTACTTCTGACAGCAACAAACCGGCCAGCGCCAACCGTGTTTAGCCTATCTTTTCGGAACACCGTTAGGTTCTTCGCAAAAATTTCGGCTGAGCTTATATCCGGCTTTAGCCAGCTTTCAGTGCCTATAACGATTTGAGCATCAGTGCTTTCTATTAGCGCTTGGAGCTCTGGTACTTTCCCAACACAGCTACGACAATTTACAACTATTTTACCAATGGTTCCTGTATCTACGTTCTTCCTGTGTTCAGCCTGCACCCTTTGTGACTGTGGCCCTTCTTGTGTTTTCCTGAGACTCTCTAACCTAAAAAACCACTCAGTCCACGCCACACAGCCTCTGCTACCCGTTTAGCCAGCTCCTGCGTATAGTGGACACCTGACCTATTCAGCGGAACCCGAAACCCAACCACCCTTTGCCGCAAGTCAAGGAATCTGCAGCCTACATGGTCGCAGAACCTTCTGAGCCTCTGATTCAGACCCTCCACTCGGCTCTGTACCAGAGGCCCGCAATCGGTCCTGTCGACTATGCTGCAAATGGTCAGCTTTGCTTTCATCTTGCAAGCAAGACTGGCAGCCCTTACCACTTCTGTTAGCCGATCGAAACCAGAGAGAATATCGTCTGATCCAAAGTGACACACATCATTGGTACCAACATAAGCAACCACCTGCAGTTGACTGCACCCTGTGCTCTTCATGGCATCCGGGAGGACCCTTTCCACATCTGGAATGACTCCACCCGGTATGCACACGGAGTGCACATTGGTTTTGATAGAACATGCTGTTCTTATTTGGATCGTCTTCCTCTCCTCCATTCTCTATTTCTTTTAAGACTGTTTCAAAACAGATATCTATGTCTTATGGGGTACTCATGCATACAGAGTTTATAAATTTTATTCTCCCTATTTTTTACTTCATTCTTTATCACTTTTTTTCTTAATTCTTCCACAATACTTTCACCAGTTCAGTCTTTTCGGAAAGAATAACTCGCATTTATCTGAGTTTTATCCAACCATGCAATCTTTCCAAAACTGTTTAACTCTCTTAGTTGGATGTACTTCTGTAATACTCATATATAGCGATTTTGTCTTCTTCTTCTTCTTCTTACTGTCTCTGTAGCTGAGATAAAATCATCCCCTTCCTGTTCTACAGAAGAGTATTTTTCCTTGCACTTTCACACCCACATTTTTGTAAATCTTCAAAGCATCTGCAGTTCTTTTGGCACCTTCATAAGGAACAGTAGTTACACCATTCTCTCTCTTCAAAATATTGCTGGACTAAGCACACAAACTGATGAGTGACCATGCAGAATTTGAGTGTAGATCACTAAATTCCTGTTTAGCACCCACACTTTTCCGTGCACTTTTGCTGCAAACTTCAAACATTGTGTAGTGTAAAACAAACATGCCACACACAGAAACAAAGCACACCATGGAAACAAATCTCAACTGTTACTTGACCAACAGTAAAGCCGTCATCACACAGGACGAGGCAGCTAACATTCATGTAAATGCAGACAGGATATCCAACATCGAGAACCAGTGCTATCAGCACATGTGATGGGTAGCAGTTGTCGGCTTTATTTGGCTCCCAAAGTATACAGTTTGTTTATGAAAGTGGGCAAGTGTAAAATTCCTACATTAGCTCTTTTAAAACACATATTTCCTCCCTTGTCTACATGCTAATCATGGTGCTCTGTCTGTGGTAAACATAAATAAAAACTTCACCAGTGTCCATGAACTTAAAGTAAAACAAAAAGAAAAGATATATGTTCTGTCACTAAGGGCATCAGCTTACAAAAGTTCACAAACTCAAACTAACTCACTCCAGAGAGCCCACTTACCAAATATTACACAATTTTTTTCTATTAATTTCATAAGAAAATCCCACAACCTTTTAGAAAGGCAAAGGTGAGAGAAAAAAAGGAAGAAAAGAAATTGATTACAGCAGGAACCCAAACCTGCACCACTCTACCCTTTGTTCCATAATGTGGCACCTGCTACCAACTACACTACACTGAAAGTCTGCAGTGAGTGACCTTGTATTTTATTTTACAGTATTCTAACGGCTTTAATTACTAAAATGTCATTAGGTGACATAATAAGTCCTAACAATAATGACATGTTTTTCATGAATCTTCATAAAACCCGAGTTATAATGTGAAAATAACAATACGGCATGTCTTTAACCACCAATATGACATATCCTGTCATTTTAACACAAATCAATCCAAAATGAATTGTTCTCGAGGCATTCAATGTGCTGCTGCCTAGAAACAGCATATATTCATAAGTTGAAGATAAAACCCACCGAATATGGGCTTCTGCTGAACACGACAAATACAAAATATCATCTCACATTCTGCTTGTGATATAGGAAACATTCTCTCTTCCCATCAGTTCCACGTTACGTGGCATGTTGCCACAATATTGCAGAACTAACTTTGTGTTTCATGTGACAAAATGGGTTCTCAACGTGAAATAGCAGGAAGTGAGATCAGAAAACACAGAGCCACTTCAATGTTAGCTTATTTGTGCATCTGCAACAGACTAGTAACTGCTACTTGCCATTACAGAGCTACTTGATAACTGCAAATACAACAAAAGGGGCAACCAAGTGTATTCTGTCATTTGTTGCCACAGATTAGTCAATCACTTTCTTATTCTGATCAAAGTATAGAAGTGAGCAGAAAGTTTGGAAAGTAGTAGTGTGGCACTAGTAGAAGTGAAGCTGTAGGGGTCACAGTTCATGCCTGGGTGGCACAGTTGAGTACTGCTCACGAAAGGCAAGATTCTGTGCCAGAGTCTCAGTAGTGCATACAGTTTTAATTTGTGAAAAAGTTTTATGTCTGTAGCAAACTGCTTTGAGTTGCTTGGTATTGTTTAAATTTGTCAAAGCAAATGGATACAATTTGAGTTTACAGTAATATGCCATGACAGATATTTTCCCTAGCAGTGTGAACAGACTCAAAGGTAGCACACAGTATTACGGTAAAAGAAATATCTCTATGTGGCCTGATTTCTTACTGGCCATTCCCAGGGAGGCTGGAAGATTATTAAAATGACAGGATTTGTTATTTTACCAAAACTCTCCTGCTCAGTTGTTGAGGTCGTATAAAGGCAGGCTGCTGAGTTTGTAATGGTTAAAATATTTACACAGCAGAATTAAATAATTGATTCAGAAATAAAATTTCCTGATCCATGGTAGTACTTAGAAATGATGTATTTGTCTGTACATAATCTGATGTACTTATGGAGATGCTGTTCATAAAGTAGCCCTTATTAAGGAAAGATCAATTAAAATGGAAAGGATTAAGCTTGTAACAAATCGTTGTTTGTTGCAGATTGGAATGAGCATGCGATCAGATAAGATACGCACGTACAATTTCCAGCGAGATACTGTAGTAGATCATCGCATACATTTCACTGTACATAACTTGAGGGAATTCTTGGAAGGTGGGTTGTTGTTGAACAACCTAATGAGGAAGCTTCAGCAGGAAGACTACAAGGAGCGGCTCTTCTCCGTGATCCACAGTTGAAAAATTATAGCCCATATTTACTGGATGGCAGTTGGTGGTATCATGGCTGGCTTGATGTTGACTGTATTGAGAAAAATTTTAGTGCCTCACTTTGCAACACTTGTGCCTTTCGTCATTGATGTCTGTGTCAAATTTATCACAAAGCACTGTGCAGGTTACAGTAGTGTGCCACATTTTTGTAATATTGTGTAGTTAATGCATTTTCACTTAGTTAATAACATTTTAAAAATCTGTGCCAAACAGGAAAGTAACAAACTGCTGATGTTTTCATTTAAGACTGGTGGCAATCTCGTATTTGATGCTTCCTTTAATCATGGGGACAATGACCTTGATATCTTGCCCAATTTACATGTACTGATAAGTTTGTCAGACTTGTTCTGTTTATTTATGGTCCAATTTTGTTTTTTGATGGCTACAGATTTATTGTTGTGACTGGTTATAAAAACAGCCCTTTAGCAAATACTATTTAAGTACAAGATTTTAACCAAAACTTTTTTTTGGGGGAACTTCATATTTAATAACTTCAGTTTACGCTGGTAGTCTGCAAGCTGTCATTGATATCTGAAAATCTACATTACTTTTATCACATGATGCTGTTGAGAGGTGCCCGCTTACTTCCACTCTTTTTTTGTGGTAGGATGACAACCAGTTACTGGTTTGTTCTGGTTATCAAACTGACAAAAAGAGATGTTGTACTACATGTTCTGTGATAAGTATGTCAGATGCTGTATTGATTTGGACATAGGTTGCAAAATAAAGAGAGCTGACACAGTTTCTTTTTTTTTCTCATTTTGTATTTAATATTTGTGGCTGTAGACAAAAATAAAATAAAAATACACATATAAAATAATTTCACTCAAAGTGGGTGTTAAGCTGGGAATGATGACTTTACAGTTGCCTGGCAACTATCATAAAAAATTAAAATAACTTATAGAAATTATTAATAATACTTAGAACAGAACAGATCATTAGTTAGTTCACAAGGTCTCCTGTCAGTGTCATCAGGAGATACCACCCCACAACAGATCCATTACCTTACATAATTAAGTATTCTGAAACGCAATCCCATTGTCTACATATAATGTAGGTGTATACTGGTGCTGTAATGACATAAATATTTACAACTGACTAACTTATAATGTTAAATTTTAATAAAATAAAACACACCAAGTTAGATATTTGAAACCGTTTGAACCACAGTAATGACAGCCAGAAGCATTTTCAATCATTAGATGCTAAATGCTGAGTTGAAGAAAGCATTAGCAGTTAAATCAGTAATTATATTTATGTCACACAGCTAAAGGATTGCAATGGACATGGATGCTCTGCAAATACAAAAATATTACTTAATTTTCACTGTTACCACGTAACAAGAATTGTGCAATACTTTCGGAGTGTCAAAGAAACTATTGCAGCTGCTACAATACCAACATATGGCTGCAATTTCAGTACACTTTAAAAAAATAATGCTGCATATTCAAAATCATCTGCAAGCATACAAAAATACAAGAGAAAAATAATAAAGGTCTCTTCTTATATGGGAAATTAATATAAACTTCCCCACTACAATAGTTCTTAAATCAACTTTCAGTTACAAGACAATGTGGTGCAATTATATCAAAGATGGTTTATGAGATTCATATTCTGCACACTGAAATTTCTTTCAGGTGTCAGTACAATCAAACCCACTGTACACAAACAATGGTGTTGGAGATTAAAAATTGGAAACTCAAAGGCAAGAGATCAGTAATTTCAGCACTGAGCTTATATACTGCAGTACAACAGCATAAGTGTTGTTGCTGCTGAAGATGGTCAGCAATAATTAAGTATACTACAAATATAACAAAGATATAAAGTGTGAAATTCCAATAAGCAACAGAGTTATTTTGCAAGCATGCGAACTACTCACACAACCGACAAAGCTGCCACCTTATCTATCGTGCAACTGTGCTTACGCAAGTAATAATAGTGCAAAAATAAACAACCTTTACAGAAGCAAAAACATCTCAGCGAATAACAACATTTATATTATTCAATTAACATCAAGTAGGCCACCAACCTGTCTCGTGCTTGAAATAACCTCATTTTTTAATGTATTTTTTAACCTAAGCTTCAACATCAGGCACACCATGTCAGAACAAGACATCATCAAATTACATTTATAAGCCTTCACACTATGCCGATGTATAATGGTCTTTTAGGAAACATACAATTATAGCTCTCTTTTTTTACAAAGAAAAAAAGCATAATTAGGGCTTAACACTCCGTATCACTGCCCATGGACATGGTCATGGAATCACATTTTATAAGTAACCCTTCCACTTAACCAACAGTTCACAATGCAACATACCTAACAGTGGTGCAACATCTGACACAGCCAGGAATATTAATGCACTTTAATTTATAGCGTGGTACATACAGCACCAGCTAGTAGACATCAACATGCACACACTAAATATGTAACAACTGTATCACGAGACAAACTGGTGGGCTACAAGAGCACCACCACTTTCTTCAACCTGCCATCTTACTTCACACTTCAGTTCACATTCGTCCCATGACACTGACCAGCCACCAGATTCAGAATTGCATAGAAAACTGTGTCCAACTCAGTAACAATTAGGTAGCTGGCTAGGATGACAAATAATATGTAAAAACATATTTCTCTGATACAGTTTTATGTGGCAGCTGCAGGAAGCGACCACATTTTTAAATGCAGATATGAAGTCAAGATTCTGTGTTTTTCTCACATAATGAAGAAAATGTCAGCGCACTATAGCAGTCTTCGTAGCCCATTCACAACAATTTTCTAACATACTGATAATCTGGACTGTACATTAACAAGAAAGTAAACAGCTGTTGCAGTACTTCAAGAGTAAGAAGGAAGTGCAAACAGAAGGGACATTTCTTGTATAGAAAACACAGTTCATAATATTTAATATTTTGAAATAACACCTATACTACCACTCTCGAAGCACAAAAAACCGTGGCAAATGCAACAGCAGGAGGGAGCTTCGAAGTTGCCCACACTCCATTTAGTCATCGAGTGGTACCTCTCAGTCACACGCTGCACAAGCGGTCACACTGAAAAATGAATTTTCATTTATTCTGTACGTCCCATTGAACAGCAAAGTAGATCTTGAAGAATTAGCCCACAACAGGGCTAAACATATGTGGCAGCTGCTCCCACACCCGCTGGTGTTGGTTGATCTTCTGGTCTTCGTTTTCCTGGTCCATACTGTCCAATGAATGAACCATCCTCTGTGAATTTACCTGAAAAGTATTTTTTCAAACTATAAACATGCTACTATACCATTGTCATGAATGTATTATAAACTAGGAACTTGTGCCTAATTCAATTGCTCAATACATACTTTATAGCATCCAATTTCAAATTCAGCTCTGTGTATACATTCATTTAGAGTTAAATATGAAATTAAGCAATGCATGGTCTGATTTTCAAATATCCTGTAAGATTCCAATACAGCTGCTATTAATGCAATAAGTCCAGTACATGTTATTAGCACACATCATTACAATGATTTTGCTTGGTAAGTTCAATGTCAAGACTTATTTTATTCTGCCAAAAAATCCCAAAAACCCATCTCCATTAAAATTTTTCTTGTGCAGAATTCTTATTTTGCCAGAAATGTTTCTTGATTCATCACTGTAGCAGGACTGGAGCTATCTATCACTTTAGTTCAGCCTTGTATCCAAACAAGTTATCACCATGCTAAAATTTCTATCCACTGTTTTGATATTATCATTAGTACCAAAGTAGAGCCAAGCAGCATAACAAAGCCAAATCAAAAATGTGACTTACAAGTCTACAAATACACAACTTTAATAAATTACACATCACACACAAAGTTCACTGATGAAAGTACCCCACATTTAAATTACATTAGTCTCATGTAAAGCAAGACTGTGGAACTTGTATGAAACATTTACTATTGCATTTGAAATATTCAGTGCTAAATTTTCCACATTTATGGCAAAGAAGAAGGTGCAGTTCTACTTACAGTATGAAGTTAAGTGTTATCTTCTCTTTTCTTTCTTATCAGCAACGGGAGAGGAAGATCTACAGAGGGACCGCTTGTTACCCCAGATGCGACAGCCATGGGTGGCTAGGCTGTGTGGAAGGGACTTCTTCGTATGGAATGGGTGACAACTGTCGAAGTCGAGGTATTGCTGGTGGTTGGTAGGTCTGATATGGACAGAGGTACTGATTTAGCCATCTTTCAGGAGGAGGCCCATCGAGGTATGTGGCTTATTGGATTGAGTAGGACCAGGTGAAGTGAATGGAGGAGAAGGTGTTGAGGTTCTGGAGGAATGCGGATGGGGTGTCCTCAACCTTGATCCAGATCACGAAGAAGCCACCAATGAATTTGAACCAGGTGAAGAGTTTGGAATTCTGAGTGTTTTGGATGGATTCCTACAGATGGCCCACAAATAGGTTGGCATAGGATGGTGTGATACAGGCACCCATAACTGTACCCCAGATTTGTTTGTAGGTAATGCCTTCAAAGGAGAAGTATACCAAGGCCTGAGGCCTTTACAGACTGAAATTCCCTCCCAATCTTGTACAAAAACAGATATCCTATGCCTTACCTTTCCCATCACCCACCACCTCCCAATGTTCCACGATCTGGCCACAAGAAGCATTCCCTTCATGACTCGGAACTACCCAGGACTGGAGCAACAGAATTACATTCTCCATCAGGGTTTCAACTGCCTCTTGTCCTACCCACTATCCTTCCCATCCCTTCCATAGCGGTATCCCGCCACTCACCGAACCTACACAAAATCCTTGTCCATCGCTACACAAGCCCTGCTCCCAACCCCTTACCTCATGGCTCATATCCCTGTAACAGACCTAGATGCAAGACCTCCCAACACAACCTACTCCAGTCCGGCCACAAACATCCCACCAAAGGCAGGGCTACCTGTGACACCAGTCATGTGATCTACAAGCTAAGGTGCAACCACAGGCTGCATTCTACATGGGCATGACAACTAACAAACAGTCTGTCCGCATGAATGGCTACTGACAAACTGTGGCCAGAAAACAGCTGGACCATCTAATTGCTGAACACACTGCCCAACACTACATTCTTCATTTCAGTGACTTCTTCACAGCCTGTGCCACCTGGATCCTTTCCACCAACACCAGTTTTTCTGAATTTCACAGGTGGGAACTCTGGAGGAGGAGGATGAGGAGATTAGTGTTTAACGTCCCGTCGACAACGAAGTCATTAGAGATGGAGTGCAAGCTCGGGTGAGGGAAGGATGGGGAAGGAAATCGGCCGTGCCCTTTCAGAGGAACCATCCCGGCATTTGCTTGAAGCGATTTAGGGAAATCACGGAAAACCTAAATCAGGATGGCCAGAGACGGGATTGAACCGTCGTCCTCCCGAACACGAGTCCAGTGTGCTAACCACTGCGCCACCTCGCTCGGTTGCGGGAACTCTCCTTGCAATATATCCTATGCTCCCGTAACCCTCCTGACCTCAATCTTCATTAGACATTGTCCTTACGCATCTAGTCCCCCCCCCCACCCCCCCATTCCACGAATGCAACCAGTCAATTTACTTATCTCCTTTTCCACTACCACCCTCTCGCCTCGCCGCCCTGCCCCACCCCAGCCTCCTCCTTACCCCCACCTGGTTGCCTCTCCCATCATGTGCTGCTGCTCACAGTCTGGCTTCAGCTGCCAGAGACTGTTGTGTGTGTGTGTGTGTGTGTGTATTTTGTATATTTTCAACAAAGGCCTTGCCCTTGTCCAAAAGCTCATTTTGTGAGAGTCTTTTTGTTGTGCCTACCTGCAACTTGGCATATCTGCTGTATGGTGACCAGCAACTACCCTTTTCATAATATTGTTATATCCCATCCTGGATTTTCCAATGTTTAAAAGTATATTAACACTTTGGAGACCAAGCCCAAGCATAGTTCAGCCTGCAACTCTTGTTAGAAAGATTACACCCGAGTATGGGTCAGGCGGTGATTTTCTCAATGCATGTTTGTGTGAGAACAACGTTCTGAAGTCTTGCAGCCTTCCCCTTGATGGGTGCTGCCATCTTTGTCAATGTCTAATATTTTGGAAGAATCATTAGTGAATGTAACAGCTGCTGTTGTGAATGGCTGAACCAATATGACTGCACTGACATAATTTCGTGCACATACTAATTAGGTTTCATTCACAGTTCGTTATAATTCTTCCACAAATACATCATGTTTGTTGAATGAGGCAAGAAATTTCAAAATCTCACAGGGAAAATATTGTTCAATAACTCACCTCACATGTTTTTATCGGGAGGATAATCATACTTTCTGTCATCATCATCATCATCATTATTTTAAAATTTATAATCTACAAGGTATGTCCACAAAGTATATTCCGATTGGTTATATAAAACAAACATCTACAGACACAGAAGAAATATTTATTGTACAAAAATCTACAACTTTTAAAATACTTTTCTACATAACTTCCGAAATTTTGTAGGCGCTTTTCATGGCGTGGCACAAGTTTTTGTACGCCTTCTTCACAGAAGGTTGCTGCCTGTGTATTCAACCATGTGGTAACATGTTCTTTCAGTTCGTCATCATCATTGAAGTGTTGACCACCAAGGACAGATTTTAGGCATAAGAAGAGATGAAAGTTGCTAGGAGCGAGGTCCGGGCTGTACGAAGGACGATCAAACGCGTCCCAGTGAAATTCCCGTAAGAGTTGTTTGGTCACATTCGCCATGTGAGGTCGGGCATTATCGTGCAAAAAAACAACACCTTTTGATAGTAATCCTCAGCGCTTGTTCCGTCTTGCACGGCGCAATTTCTTAATGATATCACAGTAACCGTCTGCATTGATTGTTTGGCCTCGTGGTAAGAAATCAACTAGCAAAATACCTTTTCTGTACCAAAAAAAACAGTGCACATGACTTTTCGAGGTGTCAAAATTTGCTTAGGCTTAACCTTCGTTGGGGATGAAGTGTGCCTCCATTCCATTGATTGCTGTTTTGTTTCAGGGGTGTTGTACGATACCCAAGTTTCATTCCCCATTACTATCCGAGAAAGAAAACCATTGCCTTCTTCAAGGTAGTGTGTCAAAAACTGAAGTGCACTGCCTATTCATTGTTTTTTGTGTTGTTCAGTAAGAATTTTGGATACCCAGAGTGAGAAAAGTTTTCGAAATTTCAGTTTTTCAGTAACAATTTCATGAAATATTGATGGGTGAGATTTGCGGAACTTCCATAGTTTGCAATAAGTGTGAACTTAGGGCTGTGCTTAATCTTCTCTTCAATTGTGTGAACCAGTTCATCAGTAACCACAGACGGGCGTCAATTTCGTTCTTCATTGTGCACTTGATCACGTCCTTCATTGAACAGTGTGACCCATCTTCTAACCATTGAATCACTCATAGCATGTTGTCTATAAATCTCGCAGATTTGCCGATGAATTTCGTTTGGTTTAACTTTCTTTGCATTTAGAAAACGAATCACATATCTGATTTCACACGCGGCGGCATTTTCAATTACGGCTGACATTATAAAGAAGCACTACAAAGCAGACGTCAGCAGGAGGGATCAGAAAATGGCGTACATGTCTTCTCCTTGAGTTAGAGCAACTGCCGCCCACTCTCGGAACTGCGATCGTAGCGCTGCCGTGGATAGAAATAGAAACGGAACTTACTTTGAGGACAACCCTTGTATCAAAGAATTAAAGCAAATATGAAAAATAAATCTTCAAGCTTAACTATTTTTAACTATGTATTACTACATCAATTAAGAACTAAAGTAAATACGAAAAAGAAATCTTGAAGCTTAGCTGCTTTTAACTATGTACCACTACATCGATTACATATGTGCCAGTAATGCTTTAAATAATGACGTAAATGGCCAGTTTCCTAGGCCAACTTTTCTTCAAGTGGCCTCTCTCCAAAGTGTTAAACACTACTTACTATACACTTCTCATCTATTACAAAAGAAAGGATAATTGACCAACTAAGAAATAAAATTATATGAGAAATCTAGACAGAAAAGAAGATCTGCAAACAAATGATGCAAAGAAGCTAGAAGAAAGAGGGGGTGGGGGGGGGGGGGGGGAATCTATGGCTCCAAAGACAAGCTGCATATGAATCTCTGAAAAGACTTCTTACTTTGTCCTTATTGCCAACATTTCCAAGATGCAATACCCTGCTGGTAACTTTGCTCTATTAAATTAACTTGGTCAACTGAGATACACTGAAGAGCCAAAGAAACAGGCACACCTGCCTAATACCGTGTGGGGCACCTGCGAGCACGCGGAAGTGCCACAACATGACGTGGCATGGACTCAGCTAATGTCTAAAGTAGTGCTGTAGATAATTGACACCATGAATCCTGCAGGGCTGTCCATAAATCCATAAGGGTACGAGTGGGTGGATATCTCTTCTGAATAGCACATTGCTAGGCATCCCAGATATGCTCAATAATGTTCATGTCTGGGAGTTTGGTGGCCAGCAGTTGTCTTTAAACTCAAAAGAGTGTTCCTGGAGCTCCTCTGTAGCAATTCTGGATGTACGTGGTGTCACACTGTCCTGCTGGAATTTCCTAAGTCTGTTAGGATGCACAATGGATATGAATGGATGCAGGTGATCAGACAGGATGCTTATGTGTGTGTCACCTGTCAGCCATATTTAGTCATATCACTCCAATTGCACATGTCCCACACCATTACAGAGCCTCCACCAGCTTGAGCAGTCCCCTGCTGACATGCAAGGTCCAGGGATTAATGAGGTTGTCTCCGTACACGTCACCCACTCAATACAATTTGAAATGAGACTCATCCGACCAAGCAACCTGTTTCCAGTCAGCTACAATCCAGTGTTGGTGTTGACAGGCCCAGATGACGTGAAAAGCTTTGTGTCATGCAGTCAGGAGTGGGCCTTTGGCTCTGAAAGCCCATATCGATGATGTTTCATTGAATGGTTCGCACATTGACACTTGTTGATGGCCCAGCACTGAAATCTGCAGCAATTTGCAGAAGGGTTGCACTTCTGTCATGCTGGGTGATTATCTTCAGACGTTGTTGGTGCCTTTCTTGCAGGATCTTTTAACGGCCGCAACAATGTCGGAGATTTGATGTTTGACGGAATTCCTGATATTTATGGTACACTCGTGAAATGGTCGTATGGGAAAATCCCCACTTCATCGTTACATTGGAGATGCTGTGCCCCATCACTCATGCACCAACTACAACACCATGTTCAAGCTCACTTAAATTGATTACTTGCCATTGTAGCAGCAGTAACCGATCTAACAACTGCACCAGACACTTCTTGTCTTATGTATGTGTTGGCAACTGCAGCAACATATTCTGCCTGTTTACATATCTCTGCATCTGAATATGCATGCATATACCAGTTCCTTTGGCACTTCAGTGGTTTCGTAGATCTTACCTAATTGATCTCAGTATGTTTAACTTATCCATTACTTGCTCTCCTGCCTTCCTCTTGCAAGGTTAATGGCTGATCAATTCAAGCTAATGAGCAATGCACAGCATCCTAATCCATAAGGTACTGCCTTATTCCCAAACAAGCTGCCCCAGCATTAATCTACACTAATAATAAATCTTTGAAACTGTTGTGTCTGGCTGCCTTTGAACAAGCTAATCTCCACAGCTACCAGATGAATTTTCATGGGGTTTTCACAGGTAATTGAAAATAGTTTTGGGCAATGCATAGGCTATATTTCATGAAAATCTGAGCATGGAAAAATTGATATTCATACATATTATAAAAATCAATGTATGTACCAAATCTCCTCCAAAATCTCTGGACCAGTTCCAACCAAACTTGGTACTTACTGTCTGCAAAAAATCGCTGGGAGGTAAAGACCTCTGCAAAAAATCGCTGGGAGGTAAAGACCACCTATCTATCAAAGGGGTGGGGGTGAAAGAGAAATGTTAACTATGATGTATGAATACCCAGATTTTATTCACTCAGTATTTGAGAACGAGAGCACTTAGTGACTTCAACAAACTTTACACACAATTCCAAACCTTTACAAAACTTTTCTGACGCCGCCTACATCATGACAAACAGAAAAAAGTTTATTGCTTACTACATTTTTGCTGTACATGCAGTAAAATTGTCGCACGCGGCCTGACATTCACATTTATTACTTCTTTATTACTAACTCTATTGTTAGCACATTCAGCAGATAGTACCCCTCTACATCTACACGGATATTCTGCAAGCCACTATACAGTTTCAACCAAACTTGGTACTTACTGTCTGCAAAAAATCTGGGTGGAGGGTACCCTGTACCACTACCAGTCATTTCCTTTCCTGTTCCACTCACAAATAGAGTGAGGCAAAAACGACTGTTTATATGCCTCCATATGAGCCCTAGTTTCTCTTATCTTATCTTCATGGTCCTTGCACAAAATGTATGTCGGCAGCAGTACAATCATTCGGCAGTCACCTTCAAATGACGGTTGTCTAAATTTTCCCACTTTTGAAAAGAATGTCACCTTCCCTCCAGGAATTCCTATTTGATTTCCCGAACACCTCCGTAAGACTTGTGTGTTATTCGAACCTACCAGCAACAAATCCAGCAGCCCACCTCTGAATTGCTTTGACGTCTTCCTTCAATATGCCCCTGTACAGATCCCAAACACTAAAGCAATACTCAAGAATAAGTCGCAACAGCGTCTTAAACAGCCTCCTTTACAGGTGAACAACTCTTTTCTAAAATTCTCCCAATAATCTGATGACCGTGGGTCTTCCCTATCACAGTTCTCACATGCTCGTTCCATTTCATATCGCTTTGCAAAGTTATGCCCAGATATTTAAATGACTTGACTGTCACGCAGGACACTAGTAATACTGTATCTGAACATTACAGTTTTGTCCTTCATATTCATTCACATTAACTTACACTTTTCCATATTTAGAGCTAGCTGCCATTCATCACGACAACTAAGCCATCGTGTATCGTCCTAGAGTCATTCAACTTTGACACCTTACCATACACCACAGCACCATCAGCAAACAATTGCTGACTGCTACTCACCCTGTCTGCCAAATCATTTATGTACACAGAGAACAACAGTGGTCCTATCACATTTCCCTGGGGCACCCCTGACAATACCCTTGTCCTGATGAACATTCACCATTGAAGACAGCATACTGGGTTTTATTTCTTAAAAAGTCTTCAAGCCACTCACATATCTGTGAACTTATTCCATATGCTCATACCTTCGTTAACAGCCTGCAACAGGGCAATGTGTCAAATGCTTTCTGGACATCTAGAAATATGTAATCTCCCTGTCGCCATTCATCTACAGTTCGCAGTATATGTTTTGAGAAAAGGGCATGCTGAGTTTCACTCAAGCAATGCTTTCTAAAACTGTGATGATTCATGGGCATAAACTTCTCAGTCTCGAGAAAGTTTATTATATTCGAACTGAGAATATGTTCAAGGATTCCGCATCCAAACCGAAGTTAGGGATACCGGTCTGTAATTTTGCAGGTCTGTTCCTTTACCTTCCTTATATATTGGAGTCACCCGTGCTTTTTTGCAGTCGCTTGGGGCTATGTGCATTATATTTCCATTGTTTCTCTACGCCAGAGATTTTTATAACTATTTCGTCAATATGGGAGCCTGTCTGATGGTCAAATGACTGTAATGTTTGTACAATTCTCCTTTGTGAACGGTGTCTTGAATGTGAAACTTAAAACTTTGGCTTTCGTTTTGCTATCTTCAACTGCCACACGAGATTTGTCAACAAGGGACTGGGTCTTAGACCCACATATGATACTGAACGTACCTACAAAATCATATCATTGTCCAACACACAGTTCATCAAAAGAGATGAGGGAAGGAGGAGATGGACAGAAAGGTGGACTAATAGAACTAAAATAAATATGTACCAGGGTAACACTGGGTACTCAACTAGTTTTGAATAAATCTATAAAATTTTACATATGGTGTTTACCACAAGAAGTATGATTTCTGTCATTTTATAACCTAACCGTTCCAACTGTTTGTCTCCACTTTACTCTTTGTATATTTTTATTTCTAGCTTATAAGGGCGGTGGCTTTTTCCATCAGATATAAAGACTTTTCTGCGTTTGAGTTGGCGTATTAGCTTATATGCTTCGATTTTACATCTAGCAAAGCAGATTGCTACTTGAGTCATAATCTACACCTGAATCTGTAATCTGCAAACCACTGTCATGTGCTTGGCAGAGGATACACCCCACTGTACCAGTTATTAGGGTTTTTGCCCATTCTATTCACATATTGAGTGCAGGAACAATGACTGCTAAATGCATCTGTGTGTGCTGTAATTAATCTAATCTTGTTCTCACAATCCCTATGTGGAAAATATGCAGGAGGCTGTAATACAGTGTATTCCTAGAATCATCATTTAAAGCCATTTCTTGAAACTTTGTAGTAGACTTTATCAGAACAGTTTGCATCTACCTTAAAGAGTCTGCCAAATCAGTTTCTTCAGCATCTCTGTGACACTCTCCCATGGGTAAAACAAACCTGTGACAATTTACACTGCCTTTTTCTGTATACATTCAATATTCCCTGTTGGTCCTATTTGGTCTGGTCCCACACACTTGAGCAATATTCTGGAATGGGACGCACAATTGCTTTGTAAGCAATCTCGTTTGTAGATTGACTGCACTTCCCCAGTAGTCTACTAATAAACCGACATCTACCACCTGCTTTACCCACAATGAAGCCTATGTGATCATTCTATTTCATATCCCTACAAAATGTTATCCCCAAGTATTTGCATGAGTTTGCTGATTCCAAATGTGACTCATTGATATTATACTCATAGTATCCTGTGTTTTTTTCGTTCTGTGATATATGAAATTTACTCCTGCCATTGTACAACTGCAATTTCACTGCAGCTTGAAATGAACACTTTACAGTATCAGTTTGCATGAGGCATCAAAATATTAGTAGTAAACTTCCAAGAATTATTATTGTCTTACCTCTGCAGGATACCTAGACCAAGGTAGCAAATCCGCCACCCGCTGATGCTGTTTCTGCTTTCCTTTGCTGACGGCCATACTGACCAATGAAAGAACCATCTTCATTCATACCTTCTGCATGGCCACACACCGGCATCCAAAAGCAAAAATGTTACATACAAAAAATAGCTACAAAGCTACAACAAAACAGAAAAAGCAGCATGCAAAACACAGTAAAACAAAATGGCACTAACATAAGACAGAAAGAGAATGTAAAAAATTTTCTCATCTCTCTGGGGCATCAACATGCATGTGACACAAAATACATTTTCTTTTGAGTGCTGTAAGTATACTTTCCAGACAAACATATTACGAGATGAAATAAAGTGTCAAACAACCAAATACAGTATCTCTTACCATTAACACTGCACTCTTGTTCACAAGGGAGAAATGTGGTCACCAGACAAACTATACATCCACGAGTTTTGAAAGATCTAAGCTCAATAATAACAACTGAGATATATTTTACAAAATTATTTGTCTCCCATCCTGTCATTTAATTATATTCAGAGAACTGTCGTAACTGTATCATTTTGGCATCAGGGACAAAAGTGCAAGTACGAGTTTTATGCATCAAAGAACACACCTCAAGACCCTTGCCCCAAATCTAACATTGTGGGGACATTAACACATCAATAATATATCACATCATGGGTGTTCTAGTTCTGCATTCTGTTGCATCCAGCACCTCCTACAGAAAGGAGGAGGTCAACACATACTGTGGCAAACGCTGGTGTGTATAGAAACTCTACTGAGATAAGAAATCCACTTCTGCTAAATACCAATGTACTATATCATGTGTATATGAGTGAGTAAGCAAAAAGGAAATTTCTTGTCTTAAAGATGGGGAACTATCCTATACAGTAGGGTAATAACAAGTCTGTCAGCAGCACGGAGATACTAACCTACAAAGGAGACAAAATCTCTGAAAATGGGGTAAAATACTCTGCAAGTATAACAGTACTCAATTTAGACTGAGTACAGACTACACTGGAGGGAATGTAAGAACATTACAAAACACAGGACAATTAGAAAACTTAAATGTATGATTTAGTGAAGAATTTGAGCAGGAAAAAGGGGAAAAAACATGTTCTACTGAGGAAAGAGAGAAAGCTGAAACAGGAGTTGTCATCCTGCTAACAAATCAAACTAGGAAATACTCATCATGTGAAAAACTACAGTGACGGGTTGATGTTCATTAAATTCCAAGGACACTGTAGTAATT
Source organism: Schistocerca cancellata (assembly GCF_023864275.1). Classification (NCBI taxonomy): domain Eukaryota; kingdom Metazoa; phylum Arthropoda; class Insecta; order Orthoptera; family Acrididae; genus Schistocerca; species Schistocerca cancellata. The sequence goes on along the minus strand of NC_064631.1, from coordinate 283,283,927 downwards.
CAAGTGTAAATGCAAACAAATGACCACCATGGCTATAAAGTTGAGATCATGAACAGAGAACTAAGATACATCATGGTTTAAGAAGCTAAATGGTGACTTATATAATGTAACTGGATAGATAAGAAATCTACTCATTAAGTTGCGGCAGGAGAACACACACATATAACAAAAGCACTGGAATTTGCAAGCTTTTGCAGTCAGTAGCTCCTTCTGACAGAAAAGCTGAACGGGAATGGACAGAGGTGTAGGAAAACAGCTGGTGAGGTTTAGGACAAGAAGACATGGAAAAGTTGTCCAGAACCTTGACTTTCGGGAAGACTTACCAGATGGGATGAGAACGAAAGACTGATTGCTGGGGGCTACACAGGAAAAATTTGAAAACCTGAGAGTGTATTCCAACTTACGACATTTTTGTTCAGTACCAGTTCACATTAAACATTTTTAAAATTTTGCTAGCTCTTTATTAATTTCTTTCAGGCTTAATCTGTAATTTACGGTCATATGCTTCTGAGAAAGCTCCAGTTTTTTATTACTTCAACTTATCTACTTTTGACATTTCAACTCCTTCTCCACTTCTTGAATTTCAACAGAAATTTCATTAGTAATTGGTTATGATCACTATCAATGTCAGCAGCTGTATAACTTTCAGTCCTTCATTTGAGACAAGAATTTTTGTTTTCCTGAAATATTGGCTATCTCATTTCCTTTTTCAGTTCCTTAGCATCTTTCACATGTACTTGCCCCAGGCAGAATTGATCTTTCTTCCATCTCATTTTTCTTGCCAAGGTAGAGCTTTCCTTTTACTTTTTGTTCTCTGTCTTACTTCGTGATTACACTCCTGTCTTCCATTATGATTAAATTCTCAACCCCTTTGATATATTTTGCATGTTTTCTGTTTCAATGTCATTCACATCTGTGGTTACCAATTTACATATACAATTACAGTATCTATTGGATGTCCATTCAATGTCATCAGTATTGTTCTTTCTGTTGTTGCAGATAATCTTCTGTTCTATCACAAAATCTCCTATTTGCTCTTATTCCTACTGCTGCTTTACTATTATATAACCCACAATGAATAAGCCCATGATCTTCACATCACAAATCTCCCCATTCTCTCCATCATATCTCACTGACTCTTAAAATATTTATCAGCATTCTTCCTATTTCAACCTTCAGATTCTTCTAGTTTTCCACGCTACTTTTGTGCTGTAACATTCCATACATCCACAGTAATTAGCATTCTATTTTTGTACGACATCTCCTATCAAGTAGTCTGTCAGAGATCCAAATGGGGGGAATATTTTAACCTGGTGGTAGCCATTATAACATTATGGCAGAGTCTCCACACACACACACACACACACACACACACACACACACACACACACACACACTATAATACAGGTTCAGCTATCAATTCTGGATGAGTCTTCAGGTGCCATTAACTACTGTCAATGTGGGAAAACTTCCAAGTCATAAAAAAGTAATTTCTCAATTTTACTGATATATACTAACCTGTGAAAGAGAATGGCTGGTTAAATATACTTACACCACACTGAGTTACGAAACACAATTAAAGCAAGCAAGTTAAAAAAATGTCTCATTCTGCAATTTCATTCAAGTCATAAGACATTCACGAACCTGTATCACCATCACCATACTCCGCCATTGAATCCGTATCACTTTCTGGTGCAGCTTTCTGATCACTGGCAGTTGATCCACGACCATGTGACTTGTTATCAAGCCTAAATGAAATGAAGTAAAATGAATAAATAAATACACATGAGGAAAAACAGAAGATTTATGTGTGTGTGTGTGTGTGTGTGTGTGTGTGTGTGTGTGTGTGTGAGCGAGCGAGCGAGCGAGCGAGAGAGAGAGAGAGAGAGAGAGAGAGAGGTGTGTGTGTGTGTGTGTGTGTGCGTGTGTCGATTAGACATTCATTCCACACATTTCAGACTAGACGTACACAATGCACTTTGGTTCACCTGTATGTTGGATGCCATTTTTTGCTTATTCTCTTATTCTCAAATGTTTGTGTAGAGTTTCTTTCACAGTCCTGCAATATGAAATTCTTTGTTGACATGGTACCAAAAAAATCAGTCTCACTTACTAACTCAAATCCATATCGACAAGTTTTACAAAGTATTTCACTATTAACTCTGAACTGGTTTATACTGATGGTGGATGAGTATTCGTATCCAATTTGCTGTATATACCTGCCAACTTCTGAAATAGGCTATCAATAAAATTCATGCTTGACCAAAAATCTAATGAATTTTGATATACCCCGGCTTGAAGAAAATAATAATACTTTTGTGCTACAAAATACAATAATTCATGTTTTAAACAGGATAGTTCAATGAAATCAAACCTACTTACATCATAGCCAATGATTTGTATGTGAACATAACAATAAAGAAGAAATCAATGTTAAACAGCAGCAGAAGAAATCTATGTTAAACAGCAGCAGGTGTGGTGAATATTAGTTTGGACTTCCTTGATAAATGAAGCAGATACACAATAACTGACAAAGCTTTTACACAATAAAACTTGTTCAACATAACACAGGCAAGAAAAATATAATACACACTGCAAATCACATGCGAGTTTGACCTTAAAAGTCACAGTTTTGGCATTTTTAGCTTCCTGCAACAAGTCTTGAGAAAATGTTTTGTCATAACTGGGACCGGAACTCATGGTCTTCAAAAGAGAAATAGACTCCAGAGATTCACTGAACACGGATGATATGAACTCTGTTCAATTTTTCTTCGCAAGGCTGAAACACCTTCACATTCTGCATTGCTATGGGGAATGGTGAGAACAGAGAGTATCACTATAGAAAGTCAGTTGAACTTAAAGACATCCATCAGCTCCAAAAAGTCTTGGTATTTGTGCCCCACTGCAATTGCTTAGTATCATCTACCTGAAGAACTGTGAACTGCTGATGAAGAGCTGTGAACTGCTTCTGGAGCTCATTCACCACCTCCCCTGTAGTTTCATTCTCTTCCTTGCACAATACGATAGGAAATTTTCCCAAGAAAAAACAATTGGAAGAAAACTGTGCATCTTTAATTTTGTCTAACCTAGCAACTTGAGCATGCTTTAACACATCATCCTTGAGTGGAAACTTGATGATAATGTAGTCACAGGCAGTGCAAATGTAGTTTATCACCAATGAAAAGAAATGAGATTTATCTGTAATCCTGGATAGCATTCACTATGTTCAAAGTCTGAATGTCAATAACTAACTCATCATCACTTCTTTGCTTTTGAATCAAGTTGTGCTCCATTTCAAGCAATTAGGAGCTTTAGTGAACAACTGCTTTAGCAAATCCATTAGAAGTTGTAACAAAAAGTGAACTTGTAGGGGAAGAAGTCTCAAGGGCAACATTCAATTTGTCAAATACAGGCATAGCCACATGAATGGAAGTGCAAAAGGCCTTGTTTAAGTTTGAGGACAAGACCATAAACAATTTTACCTTACATGTTGTGGCAGAAGTCTTACTTCTAAGGATGGGTTTGTCTCATTTGGAAGAATATGCTATTCTGTTAATGGCATGTGTAGTAGCAGAATTAAGAATTCTCTTCTTCTGATACTCTTGAATCCCCTCTGTTCAACTCTAGGTATTCTAAAAGATGTCAAGCTTGAGGAAATGTTTTGGGTACATAATATTACTTCCTCCTTGAAGAAAGGAAGAGGTGGATCCTAATGGCCCAGTAGTCTATCCAAACATCTGACTAAAGATAACCATGTAGTATGTACATGCTACAGAATTTTCTTTGCCTCTTTATTGTGCAAGTTCTGAAAGCATTCTTTTCTTTTGACGTTCTTCTCTAAGGAATAAAATATACCAACAAAGATCTCATCCACTTTAAGTGGTAATCTTCCAGCACTTTTTTTTCAGCTGCTAGATTAATAAGGTGCCAAATGCAACCTACGATTGCAATACCTGGTTGAACTTCCTTCAGAACTGCTGAAACACCATTTTCGTGTCCTATCATAACAGCAGCATTGTCGGAACAGAAAGCCACACAGTTTTCAATTGGTATGTTATGAGAATTCAGCTGTTATAACATCAGGTTACCTACGTTTCGCCCTGTTGAGCCCCCGTCTAACACTGGCATGGACAGCACAGTGTTCAGTTCTTTTTCCTGCAGAATATCATAGAATGTAACAACAACAGGATACAATTTGGCATTCGAATCATTGCTTCCATCCGTTGCCAAAGAAAATGGTTCATTCTGAAGGCACATAAAACTTCAGATGATGCATTTTCTGCCATTTTATTTACAATGCAAGTCGTTTTCTTTGCAACTTCTGATGTGTGAAACATAATCTTAAATAAAGCACCAGCACAATCAGCTGCACCTAAGGGAACATTGTGTTCCATCAAAAAGGAAGGCCCTAATTATGTCACTGTCAATGTTTCCAGACTTGGCAAAGAAAAAGGTGTTGATTTTCTTGTTACCTTCCTTCACTTTAACATAATTTATGTTTTTACCACACTTCACAGGATTACTCAGATTGTTTCTTCCACCATAAGCAATATTAATATCACGCCCACATAAAGTGCAAAAGGCAAATTTTTCTCCCTTTCTATATTTTGTATGCATGGAAAATCAGCAGAATATGATTCTTTAAATGTCTGGAAGTACTGTTTCTTGGCGGATTTATTCATGAATCTTACAACAGGAATACAGCATATTAAAATGTCCAAGAACAAATGTTTCGAAACATATCGAATGGAACCTGGATAACAGAATGTCACAAACAAGTTATGACAAACATTCAAGGCAGTCAAACACTTTATTGAAACATCTCGAAGCAAACAAAGTCTTAAACCATTAAATCAACATGACACCAACCTCATGAACATAGAATAAGCACATGGGGGGGGGGGGGTATGGGGGAATGGAGGAAAGCCGCCAACAACAACAGCAGCCCCCCCCCACCTCCCCACACACACACACACACACACACACACACACACACACATGTAAGAATTGAATGTAACTAGTTCACACATGGTCAAAGAATATGGTTGAATCACAGCAAGTGAACGGAACAGAACAAAGAAATTGCTGAGCAGAGCCTGTCGACATATAAGACTCACATGGAAGAACTGTTATCCCAGCTTTAAATTCAATTCCAACGACGACACAAACATCACACACAGTTAGAAGTACCAATCATATCAAAGAATAAATTATGTACTATCGTAGACTTGTCATGTTGATTAATCAGGTTTCTGCCGGTTATTCACGTCTTTCCTGCATGATATTTTAATTACGTACCTCACAGTCTTCAGGTGCTGCCTAATACTGATTCCAGTGTGCAACAAGTCCAGTATTTATGCCTACGTTGTGCTAGGTGCAAGAAGTTGCACATTTGCCATATGTTGGGCCGATATCTGCCAAAATCAACAGAGTTCTCCACAAACATAACATTAAAAGTGTGTTCCATCCACCCACCAAGATTAAAGCTCTGCTAGGGGATGTGATGGATGACCTGTGTCTACAGAAACCAGGCATTTACCGTGTACCATGTGAATGTGGTATGGCATACATCGGCGAGACCACCAGGACCATTGACATCAGGTGCAAAGAGCACCAAAGGCACACAAAACTGAGGCAGGCAACCAAGTCAGCGATTGCCGAGCATTGTTTAGACCTCAATCATTCTATGAAGTATAATGATACCGGCTTGGAACCCAGCACTCGATCTTCTGAAGACGCAACGTAGGCAACATTCAGACCCCAAGAGACACAAGTATAAGGTTTGAATTAGACGTGACAGCTCAGTACATGTAACTAAGGATGTATGTGAAATGGCACCTCAGAGAACAGACAAAGTATCTGAGGACGCTCTTCCGAGTCTCAAGTGTCAGTCTGAACACAATCGGCCTGAAAGTGACACTGCAGCCGCTCCTGGAGAGCAAGAACTTCGGACATCATGCCTAACACGATACAGCACAGTAACAGAACGTCCTAATTCACAGAAAGACTCCAAATTATGACAGTTGGAAGATAGAACATCTAGCACAGCTTGGATGCCATTCAGAACTTAATTCAGCTATACTGACAACGGATAATAACCACAAAGCACGCGCACAGTGTACAGAACAGCAGCGGCTGGAAGAAAATGCTACATCCATTACTATTAGTCGGCGCACACCACAGACGAAGTGCCAGATGTGGCGTGGACCACAAAGGGAACACCTAGCACAACTTAGCCATAAATACCAGACTCGTTCCACCCTGGAATCAGGATTAGACAGCACCTGAAGGGGACTGTGAGTCACGCAGTTGAAATATCGTGCAGGAAAGACGCAAATAACCGGCAGAAACCCGCTTAATCAACACGACAATGCCTCACCGGGAAAGCTTGAAGAATTATATCGTAGACTTGCCTTCGACCCACGCAAACAATGAACTGTACGGAAGTGGGGTGATTACTGAATGTTAAAGTTTCAAATTTTTGTCCATGAAGTCTTAAAATAACATTGTACATCTGTAACACCATAAAATGCTGCAATTCCTGTAAATTTTATGGATAAACTGTAAAAGTTGGCAGGCTTGGCTACAGTATGGAGATAACTCCCCTTATCTGATTACTTGGATGTACAGGGTGATTATAATTTAAGTAAACTGCTGTAAAAATAGAACTATTTCTAAGAATGATAAATTTGAACGTAATATTATCACACCAGAAGAAAACACTATAGAAACAAAATTTTAACGAAAATTTTACCAATCATAGCGTGCAGGCTTTCACGGCCGGCGTCTTCAGTAATTAAAACTTCCGGGCTACGAGGCCATGGTCCAATAGTAGAAATACTTCTCCCACACATTTCGTTGCCAGCTAACGGCAACATCATCTGAGGTGAGTCTACGACTCCACTAGGCCATGGAGGTCCTGTTTATATAGAGCGTGTCAGGGAGAAGTATTTCTACTATTCGACCACGGCCTCTTAGCCCGGAAGTTTTAATTACTGAAAGTTTACTTCTAGATGGCTCCTTAAGTGGCAGAATATGCAAAATACACTGTGGTGACAAAAGTCATGGGATAGTGGTATGCAAATATACAAATGGTGGTAGTATCATATACACGAGATAGGCAAGGACAGTCATTCGCAGAATTGTGATTTGTACACAGGTGACTCATATGAGAACGTTTCCAATGTGATTATGGCCGCACGATGAGAATTAACAGACCCTGGACGCAGACTGGTAGTGAGAGGTAGATGTGTGGGACATTCCATTTCTGAAATCGGCAGAGAATTCAATATTTTGAGATCCGCAGTTTGAACAGTATGCCGAAGACACCAAATTGCAACCACTATCTTTCACCACAGACAACGCAGTGACCAATGACCTTCACTTAACAATTGAGAGCAGTGGCGTTTGTGCAGAGTTATCAGTGTTAACAGACAAGCAATACTGTGTGAAATAACCTCAGAAATCAATATGCGATGTACGATGAACATGTCCATTAGGACAGTGTGACGATATTTGGCGTTAATGGTCTACGGCAACAGACGACCAGTGTGAGTGCCTTTGCTAACAGCACAATATCCCCTGTACTGCCTCTCCTAGTCTCATGACCGTATTGGTTGGAATCTAGATGACTGGAAAGCCATGCCCTGGTCAGATGGTTCCTGATACCAGCTGGTAAGAGCTGTGCTAGGGTTCGAGTGTGGTGCAGACCTGCAGACCCCACAAAACCATAGACCCAAGTTGTCAACAAAGAACTGTGCAGTCTGGTGGTGGCTCTATAATGTTGTGGGCTGTGTTTACATGGAATGCACTGGGACTTCTGGTCCAACTAAACCAGTTATTGAGCGAAAAGGGTTATGTTCAGCTACTTTTGAGACCATCTGCAGCTATTCATGGACTACTCGTGTAACGATGGAATTTTTATGGTTGATAATATGCCATGTCATCATTCACGATTGGTTTGGAAAGCATTCTGGACAATTGGAACAAATGATTTAGCCACCCAAATCGCCCAACATAAGTCCCATCGATCATTTAGGGGACATAATTGAGAGGTCAGTTCGTTCACAAAATCCTGCACCGACAACACTTCTGCAATTATGGATGGCTGTAAAGGCAGCGCGGCTTGAATTTTTCTGCAGGGGACTTCCAACAACTTGTTGAGTACATGTCACGTTGAGTTGCTGCACTGCACTGGGCAAAAGGTGATATCCCGTGACTTTTGTTACCTCAGTGTAAAAGATGGGGTGCACATGGATGTTCCTAAGTTTGAATCTAAGACACTCAGGAAGTCTGTCTCAATACTGGATCGCATGCTACTGGTTCTGGACACTCAGCAGTATAAAAAAGGCATTGGTCTGATGTCTGCTAAGGGTCTGGAGAAAATGATTACGAAATTCAAAAAGACACATTCTCTTCAAGTGTCAAGAGGAGGAAAGCAAATGAGCTTATGTCAGTAGAAGATGCAGCTACGTCACTCTGGAGGGGTCGAGCAGTGGTGTGCAAACATGCAGTGGACTGGGAATTGGCAGAATTCTGGACATGCCTGTGAGCGCTGCACACAAAATTCTACAAAACATCCTGCACTGCTGTCCATGCAACACTACCCATGTTCAGAAGCTGCTTCATGCTGACCTGCCAGTAAAACAAACATTTGCTCTAGAATTTCTTGCTCACATGGAAGTGGACAATGAATGGCCAGGGGACATCTGTGGCCAGACAAAGCCCATTTCCACCACACCAAGGACAATTCAATACACACAACTGCAGGATTTGGGCACATCAACCAGTACCTTTTTATTCTACAGAGGTGACTGTGATGGTATCGTTTATCATAGGGCCACATTTTTGTTGAGGAGATGGATCCTGTTACTTGTACTGCCTTTTGCACTCCAATCTCATTCCAACCCCATCAACAGTATGGGTGTGTAGGTAGAATCATTTTTGTGCAAGATGGAGCCCCTCCGCGCATTGCACAGCCAGTGAAGCAGCTGCTACAGAAGCATTTTGGAATTTCTAGAATTCTCAGCCATCATTTCCCTACAGCTTGGCCGTCCACATCATTATCTGAAAGAAGCTGTGTTCAGTGCTCAAATTACAAACACAGGGACTTGAAGGCACGTACTGCGCAACACATTCTAACGTGACCCGAAACATTCCATCTGTTGTGGAACATGCTGTTTCTCGACTTCAACTTGTGACAGAAACGATGGACAGCATACACTACTGAACATGTCTTGCACCAGTTTCACAACAATTAAAAACCGATTTCATCATTGCTTTTTATGTGGTTTTTGGTCTGAGGACAATTAAAAAACCTATTTTTCCCATCCAATGTGTATGACCTTGTCATGGTGGATGGGCTTACCTTACACTGCCACAACTGCTGAATGCCGAACTTGCACACTGCACAGTACTTTGGGTATAATGTGCAACTCACACCACAGTCATTGTATTGTGATTTATTTGCCATTTGTAGTCAAACAGCATAATCTAGTGCAAAATTTTCACCCCCCCCCCCCCATAATGTTTCCCCCTTCTTCAACAATATTCCATTCAAAGTTGGCAACATTCTGGGCAGTCTCTCTCTCTCTCTCCCAGTGTTTTTAAAACTGGAACTTTAAGTATAATCATCCTGTACTAAGCAATTAGGGAACACACACATAACAGAAATTACCTCGTTTTAGTAACCACATTTGATGGCACAAGATGTTGGTAACTATCCAGAAAGTTTTAATGTAGTTACCTCATACACAATTGAAAGAAATCTCAAAATAAACTTTCAAGGTCAAGATAAGATACACTGGATTGTTGTGGGAAGGGGGGGAAGGGGGTGTTATGCTTGGGTATTAGTTCACATTTTCTGCAGTTTTTTCACATCACTGTGAAATATACCAGGACAGTTATTACATTATATCTTCAAAAGTACATAGCACAAACAGTTAGCACTAGGATATCTGCCTGTAAATACCAGTGTTCACACAATCACAGAATAATTAATTATAATTAGTGACAATGGAAACATCTTAATCCAAGAAAAAACTGCCAACAGCTATGTATGGTTATATCTGTAGGTTTCAAATATTCTTAAAAGAGTATTTTTGACTAAATGACAACTGATTATGTATGCAGTGTCTATAATTTAATGAACAAAAGCTCTAACAATTTTGAAGTTTTCAAATGAGCCATGAAAATTTGGATCTGTAAGCTCCCAGCAATGTTATACAGCTCACCTTCAGTCATATTTAGAAGACAACTTTCGCAAATGATATTTTACTTCGCTTCCTTAGTAACAGAAGTCGTAAATATTGGACAGCACCATAGATCTTTCTGTTGGTCACAAATATAAAATGCAGCAAATAATATTTGAAGATTCAAGTTGCAACAGCATACAAATATGCATACTTTCTTGGTGAGAATTGGGAGCATTGTGGCTTGGTTACTATGTCATGCCATGGACCCTAGTCTATAAAGTGATTCAGAAAAAAGACTACAATGGTTTTGCAAGTATATAGGCAAGGTTAATCTTGTCAGTGTCATGCACATTTTCTCAAGCAAGTGGAAAAGTAACAGCAACACAAACTTCTTCAATGAAAGCAGGAATTTATTTCTATTGTATATTTAGTTTATATTAATGAATCACTGCACTGCAAATGGATCATGTCTAGAATCATTTATGTTTTAACTTTCCTCAATTTTACTGGCACAAAAATATACCTTCATGGAAAGGTAATCAAATTAGCTCCATATTACTGAAAACTGGTAGTGGTGTTTCATCATGAAGACCTGGAATGCTATTAAACATTTCAAAAATAATATACCACCGCTGAAATGTTCCACTAAAGACAAAACAATGGAAAGGGTGAAAATTTCAACCAGATAAATTAGAAGAAATATAACATTTCTGAATTTTTAGTCCAAGTACTATATCTAGACTCAAAATACAATACCTATGTCAACAACATATTCAGATATTAAAATAACTTACGGCTGTGAATACTCATGGAAGCCTGGTTCATCTGGATAGTCACTGCGCCCATGTGCTGCTTCCCTCTCATGAACAGCATACTTTCCGCCACGATTCCGCTTTATTATACATACAATGACCAATACTAGCAATAGGAAAGCAATTGCCAGCATCATACCAATGAACCATCCCGCTGTAGCCACATTTTCCTTAGGCTGGATGATTGGACCTTCTGGAAAAAAAAAAAAAAAAAACGATGATGACGCTGCAAAATGTGAATCCACTTGAGGAAAGGTGATGTTTCACACACTGCCAGGCAAACTGTTTACAAAGGGCCAATATTCAAAAAACAGGGTACAAAAACATAATGTTCACACCAACAAGCAGAAAACAGGAAGTGTGAAACAGTGACCTGATAAACACATATCAGCAAAAATACAAGTCAGTAGTCATTAGAAATATGGCAACAATTTATGCTGAAATCAGAGAAAAGTGAGTTTATGCTCTTATAATAACAGGTACTAGCTACATCAAAACATGTGTGTCTGATTTAACACACTCAATTTCCTAAGAAGTGTTTGGTGAATTAAAATAATGATCAGTGCCTCTCATGAGCAATAATAAGAAACAAGGAGTGATTAAGAGAATAAATAAGATGAAGTCAAGCTACACAGGTATTCTTGATATTTTGAATACAAAATCATTTCCATGGGGAACCAATCACTACACTAACAGACTCTTACAGCCTGTTTTCAATTTTTCATTCTATGTTGTCTATTATAGAGGGAGTCCTTGTTGACCAAAAGCTCGCTTTCTGATAGTCCTTTTGTTGTGCCTATCTGAAACTCAGCATCTCTGCTATATGGGGAGTACTATCCTTTTCATAATACTGTAACATTCCATCCTGGATGCATCAGAAATACGAAAGTTTCAACTGTTTTGATGCTGGTAGCATTCCATACAGCATCTACATTTAAGATTGTTGTGTGGTCACCAGTAACTTATGTCACTAAAATAAGGACTGATGTGCTAAATAACAAGAAACACAAAACAGGCGTTGATAGATCAGTTCTGAATGTACATATGACTACCATTTTGTCTGAAGTAGTTGAAGAAGCTATCTATTCCATGCACTTTATACCTGAAAATCAGAAGCCCAAATGAAAGGAAAAATTATGGACTAGTGCAGTGCCAGATAGAGTCGGCAAATTGTTCTCTAATGGGATTAACGTACAAAAATACATACCAATGTGTTCCTCAGAACCTGAACCTAAGCCAAGCTGAATGAATGGAAGACATTTTCTAGGGAATTTACTATCAAAAGAACAAAAGCAAGATACAGGTTGAATTTATGTCAGTGCACGCCGGTAAGGAAAAAAGCGGCTAAGATTTAAGTAAGGAAACTTGTAGCTACTACCTCAATTGTGTTCTTGCTCTATGTACACCCAACTGCTTTAAAATACATACACTGAAACAAACTACATACAAACTTTCTCTCAGATAAATAAGAGTACTTTTTTTTAATTGTGCAGTGTTACATTAAGCTAAACACATTTAATATAAATTTTTATTAGCTAACAAAGGGCTAAACTTCAATCTAACAATAGGGTTAAGATTGTCTAACCACTAATTTTTCCATTTCTTTTTTCTTTTCTCTTTTCCTCTAAAAACAATGAAAATCTGCTAGTCCAGCTGATAAAAGCCTCCCTGGAAGGGCACTCTTCAAAGCATTAAATTACTCTATATGGGTTCTCAATTCATCCATACTCTGTTGAATTATAGAAGCATTTATGACAATGCTCTCTCAGCAATTGTAATGCTTCGAGACATTTGAAATTTACAGCGAATTGTAGGATTTGGAATACAGGGCCATATCTTGATGTTGAATACGTCCTTTTTCATATTTTTAAGTAATATCAAACTAACGAAGGCAAGCATGAAGGCAGCTTTCCTTTTTACATGTATCTTTTTTCGCAACTCTTTACAGAATGTATACGTGAGAAACAAACGAAAAAGATAAGAACAAAATCACAGATTTTCCCAGATAAAAATGCACTTTTTCCTGCGTGAAAATACACTATATCCTGGGCGAAAGTTCATTTTTTCCTTGTTAAATGACAATATACTTTTCTTCAGAGCTGTAAAATTTATCAATCTTTTGAATGGTAAAAGTTTTACAGAAGAGTAGAACTTCCCAGCACATTAGGAAACGAAACCCAGCAAAAAGCAATGCATTTTGAAAAAATCTTCAATGTACAGCCACATGTACACTACATATTTTTGTATTACAAAAGTGTAAACACAAATTCCACTAAATACAGCATGGTAGCTTCCAAAGCACTGAAATCAGGATTGTGATGCCCTTTTGTCAGCCAATCAGAGCTCATGGCTCATGATCTCGCCAGTCAATGGCAGCAGATACTCAGAGCATAGGACACGTGATGTAGTCGGCAAAAAGCAACCACACTGTTATAGCACGAACACACAAATAGGGAAAGTTAATGGTTTAAATTAATATACATACACCATAGTGACAAGAAAAGCTAAGCTGTAACATACAGTATATACATACACCATAGTGACAAGAAAAGCTAAGCTGTAACATACAGTATTGATCACAAACCATTTCTTGCCTCCCCTCCACCCTCCCCGAGAGTGTGGTTACGCAGGATCCTAACCACTCAGCTTAAATTGCAGCAGATGACAAGCATGAATATAAATTTCACTGCTGTGCACCAAACATTTCGTGGGTAGCCCGACTGAATACATGTTCCGTCATGCACAGACAAGCCAGTTACGTGTGAAATTTCTCAACAACTCACTTCACACTTTTTTTTTTTTTTTTTTTTTTTTGAAAGATAATTATACTTCTTTTGCCATCATTGTGCATAATCTGTAATCTATGAAAGAACTAAAAAACTAAAATAAATATGAAAAACTAACCTTGAAGCTTGGAATATTTTACTGTGTGTTCCCCTTTAAGATGCAGTATATCAAATACAAATGTGCCAGTAAAATTATAAGTAATGGCATAAATGGCTGGTCTTCTGTACCCAAAAGTTTTCTAAGTGGCTGGTCTTCAAGTATTAAGTTTTGAATATGGGTCATACACTCCTCGATTTTAGAATTTCATCGCCCATTCTTACACATAGCATAATTCATCTTGCGCAAAAGGAAATTTACTTTGAAAGTTAACACTTCTCGAAGCACCATATGCAATATTTTCCCACAACCTGTTAGAAATGTGAACAGTTGTGATGTCATGCTCATAGAAAGCAATTTGTTGTTACGAAGTATTGCATATTCTTCTCCTAAAGCCTTTGATACATATTGCTGTGTTTTGTTATTGCTTAAGTGGCACATTTTCTTTGCAACTAAAGTTTTATTTTGGTGTTAGTCTCTCACTTATGTTTTATTGCTGCATTATTATTCTGAAGTAGCAGGCTGAAGTAAAAGTCTTTGTTAGGGTATCAGTTCTGATCAGCGAAAACATTTTTCCTGCATTTCCCAGGGTGTATCCACACTGTTTTACATTCTTTCGATAAAGTTTGATATGTCCAACTCCTCTTCCTTCTTACTCTTGCTGCTGCTCTCTTGTTGCAATGTACATTAGATCATTACATTACAGTTACAACACTTTTGCTAATATAAAGAGTGTGTGCAGTTCTACTACAACATTGCTTTTAAGGCGGGTGGCAGCCTGCTGAGATTCACATTCACAAACCCTTGCCATATACTACTACAATTAGCAGCAACTTTTTCAAAAGACTGCTTGAAGAACAGATGTATTTTGTACTTGTATCAGATGACATATCAATACTTTCCACTGCGTTCTCCACAGCCTGGTTTTTGTTTACATGATTCACCCAAGCAAATATTTGCATGCCTGTGGAATCTGTAAACAAATAGGGAGCTGCTGCTGGTAACTCAGAGTGAGCTAACTGTTCAGTGTTTCACAGCTAGAACCATCCCCCCCCCCCGAAAAAAAACACCCCTTACAAAAACCTTATAGATAGATATTAAACTTAGAAAGTGTTGAGACCTAGAAGGTATTACATGCAGGAGGATAAAAAGACTGTCGAAGGGGGGAGGGGGGACAGTGGCTGTGGCAAGAAAGAAACAAAACTTCTCGAAGCATTGCAAATGACCAAATATTGAAAAACCTTTGCACTTTTGCCCCAGATTTCAGAAGGATTAGTCTATGGCAGTGTTCATCCACTGACATACAACATCCAACAACTGGCAGGCAGTAGCCATACAGAATCAAAGCTAGGAGCAAACCAACTATCACACAGTGCATAAGGAATGTCAATGTAATTTTCACTTTGGGCTATTACTAGAAATACTTCATATCAGTCTGACAAACAGAAAACAAATCTTGCAAGTCAAGATAATTGAGATTTACTGAAGCTGTGATCAATAGAGTAGGTTACTTGCCAAAATGGTGGAGGTTAAGAAACAAACTGAACCACGAGTACAGCTCCAGCTGTATACGGGTACTTTATTACATAGCTGGCTTTTATCTAACATAATTTTGAAAGTAGTATCACTACTACTCAACTTTATTGGTCACTACGTAACTCAATCTGTTCCATTTTCTTGTGTGCTCTAACAGCAGAGACAGAAAGCTGGAAGTCACCTAATTAGCTGGACTGTATACCTGTTGCACTGTGTTCAATACACTGCAGTCATTATTACAAAAACCACTTATGAAGTGAAATTTAATAACTCAATCTTCCCTATGCACTTTCACTGTCACTGCACATTTAGTGTGTGACTGAAACTAACTTACTGTTATTATGAAAAATCATCCAAAGTAGTAATTTTGAGCTTTCTCACATTTTAAAATTATGAAAAAGAATCAATGGCTAGTACTTTAGGAGGTGAAATTCTTATCACAATAGCTACAAAACTACAAGAAACTGTCCTAGCTACCAGAACTGTTAGTTCCTTCACTCTTTCTTCCCCACAAAAGTACTAGCCATTCACTCTATCTCAAGTGAATTTTCCTTCTGATACAATTAACTGCCTTTCTCAAATTTTATATGCTGCACCAAATGTTCTGTTCTAACACCTGTGAATTATCCCATTAAATTCTCATTAGTGCACCAATGCTCTGCTCTCATAAATAGGACTTAGACCATTAAGTTCACATTATGACACTGAACTTCACATACATGACCAAGCTTTTCAGTTAACATAACAAGCAGATAATGAGCATGACGAATACTAACCAACAGTGTATGTCTCCACCTCTTCTGGTTCACTTTCTGTCTGACGCTCTCCATCGACAGAAACCACAACAAACTCATATATTTCTCCTGGTATTAGGCCTCTTACAATTAAATAATCTTCATTCATCTCTCTGCTGGTTTCCTGGAACATTGTCTCACCCTTTTGCCTACATGAAGGAGAAACAGAAACATTATCTCTCAGGCAAGAAAAGATACTGCTAGTGTCAGCCAATAACAGTACCAGCTTTGCTGTAAGTATCTGCATTTTAGAGCTACTTGAAGAAACATAGTGGTAGACTGTGCGTCAAAACGCAACAATCAGGAGAACTGTAAAGGCTGATGTCTAATAAATAGCCAAAACATAAGGTAACACCAAAAAACGCTATTTACCTCATGTATTGTAGTATCAAATATTTAAAAAACTACTACTGGATGCATCATTCTGCATATCATGATTACATTCAGTTCTCTTGTGGTACATATGATTCAAATGTATAGTGTTCAGGTATTAGGAATATAATTTTGCACGAAATGTTCTCATTCATGGTATACCACAATTTTAACAATTGTATAAGACAACGAAACATACCACAATAAAATTAGTGAACGAAGAAGATTAAAGTGACATAACAAATTTATGCAGCATTAAGATGATTGCTTACCTATATTTAACAAAGAAATGAGATCCAGGTCGTCCGTCAGCTATATCAGGCACCCAATTCACACGGACAGAAGCATAACCATTATCTGAAGGTAATCGAGTCCATGTAAAGCGAGGCACACCTGGTGTGATGTCTGCTGGACCTCTGGTACGCTGTTCCAAAAAGTAATCTTCACCCTCACCTGCTGCAGTTGTTGCACGTATATGCAGCCGATACTTAGTATTTGGTTCCAAACCTGCTAGCTTTGCCCGTGTCTGCTTTGGATCTCTGACTGGAGGTTCACGCTCCATCAGAGGACCAACCTACAAGTGAAAGGGAAATCACAAACAGCTTTCAGCACAAGTACAAGACTCAAGGCTCTGGCCTCTTGAAACGGTACACAAAAGACAAACAGCATGAGGGTGGGGGGTGGGAGAGAGAGAAGGAGAGAGCAACAATTACAGTAGTAGTGGGATAGTATTTATCCAAATGATCATGGAGTAATTCCAAAAAGTATTAACTATACAAATAAATAATTCAAGTATTCTTACTTTTGTACCAACTACAGTCTGATAATAAATTCGATAGCCTGTAAGAATGCCATTTGGTTGTTCAGGTTTCTTCCAAATGAGATAAAATGCTGAGGAACCCATTGGAACTGCCTCAAAATACTGTACTGTCCCTGGAACTGAAATGCACAACACTTAGTTGATACTTCAAAAAGAGAACATTGCGACATCATTAACATAAACAAATATACTATAGGAATGGCACTTGGACTAACAAGTTTAGCTGCTGAATTACACAGCTTACTTCAGCAGATGAAGATGTCGGTCACAGACTAGTTTCTGCAACATATCACGGCTGTGGCCTACTGCATATCAAAAATCTTCCACAAATGTGCTAGTTAAGTAACAAATTAGTAGGCTGCTGTCAAGAAGCCCTGAGAAAAAATTGTGAACAGTGAAGTAAGTCTACTTGTTAAGTGTTTGTTCTAGAGAATGGAATTCAAAATAACTTTATTTTTAATGTAACCCTTAAGGCACTACATTCTCAAGTTTGGGAGAAATATCTTTCATTTGAGTTAAAAGTATTTTTTACTACTTCTTTAAGGAAAAAAGGTATTTCAACACCAAGAAGAAAGCAGACTCCTGTGCAGTGAACATTCCAGAATAGAAATGTAGCCTCCTTTCTTATCCACTTTAGAAGCCAGCTGATCCATGACGCAATTTATATTTTTTTCTTTTTTTCACTGGCGACTAAAATTTCCATTAGATATGGAGTATAAACCTGCTGAAAACCATTCCTTTGCTATTTCATATCTGTTGCACTAATACATACATTCATATCAATAGGGAATGCACACCTGCAATTTGAAATGACTCTCTCTTTCAAAATATTGCAGTTAAATAAAATAGTCTTATGTCTCAAACAGTTAGCCAAAGGAAAGGTCAACATCATGAGGAAGATAAATTTCACAGTGCATCAGTGCGAAGATTTCTTACAACATCAAATTCAGAGTGTGCTAACAAAGCTTTGTAATCCATTAATTATCAGTCTAGGTGGAGTGGAACCACAGGCTGCACCTGTAGCACACTCAGTATGTTGAAATGAACATCAAAGAGATCATTTTTCAAGTTGGAATTCACATCCACATAATCACAGTTTGGGCACTGTACAACTTTCTGCAGATGACTCAACAGACAACTCTCCACATATCAGTACCAGATGTGGCCAATGCTTCACCACTTGTTGAGGACTTGTGGATGGTTCCTCTTGAAATGTAGTGCCCCCCTCCCCTCCCCCCCCCCCCCCTTTCATTTTATTTTTACACCTTATACTAGGCAGAAATACTGAACAACTGCTGACACAGTAACATCCTCAACTTTTTTGGCCGTCTTCCTCAGTTGTATGTAATATTATGATATATTGATAATTTTTTACTTTTGGACCATCAAACTACAATTGAATGGAACACAATTTTCACACCATACGCGTTTCGCCTT
The DNA here is from genome assembly GCF_023864275.1 of Schistocerca cancellata. Taxonomy (NCBI): domain Eukaryota; kingdom Metazoa; phylum Arthropoda; class Insecta; order Orthoptera; family Acrididae; genus Schistocerca; species Schistocerca cancellata. The sequence continues at coordinate 283,265,080 of NC_064631.1, read as the reverse complement.
TATTCTCTGCAAGGCATCTTCCGTGGCTTAGGATATGTACATATATTTACTATTTAGTTTACGTTTTGGAGCAAACGCACCTGCAACCCATAAACAGTTCTGGTGTTGTTTTTGACATAGTAATATTTTAAATTCTACTTACAGGTTGCGTGAATGTTCTTCTACATATTACGTCTCTGTTCCATTTTTGTGAAGTTTTTCTTCTTATAATTGCCACTTAGGGTTTTGTTTTTCATATTTCACAATACTGGGAAGTGAACACTTGTGTTGGTGCAATGCTTTGGTTTGTGTTGCTGACTGTTGAATGCTATTGCCAAAGATCGAATGTTATTGCCAACTTTCGAGTGTATTTTTTGAGATATCTGTGATCTCTTTCTGTACAAGGTACAAAGAAAATATCAGGTTCTGGAAGTACGAAACAAACCATTCCACATTTGCAGAACATTTAAAACACCATAACTACCAACCCAGAAACAAGGAAAAAGAAATGAAAATAATTAGAATAAACAACCATGACAAATACCTGATACAAATGCAAGAGGACATCCACATTCAGAAAGCCATCGCTGAAAACAAATATGTGATAAATGAGCAAACGTGCATCAGGACACACTCCCTACAACACTTAATTTAAAAAATGATAAGATAAAAATAATCCCTCTTGCACATGCAGCCACTAATAAAATAAAATAAATACATATCTCTCTCTCTCTCTCTCTCTCTCTCTCTCTCACCCTCCCAACCCCCACACTTCCCCTTCGCATGCACGCATGCCCGCGAAATGTGGAAAACAGAAACCCCAAGTGGCAACTATAAGAAGAGGAAAAGCACCAAAAATGGAACAGAAACATAACACGTAGAAAAATGTCCATACAACCTGTAAGTAGAATTTAAAATATTACTACATCACAGAAAAAAACAACCACCAGAACTGTTTATAGGTTATAGGTACATTGCTCCAAATATAAACTAAATAGTAAAAATACGTACATATTCTAGGCCACTGAAGATGCCTTGCAGAGAATAAAGGCAAGACGTGTGTGGCACGAAAATTGTTTTTGATTCAGTCGTAGTTTGACAATCCAAAAGTAAAAATTATCAATATACCATACACGGATACAGTATTTAGGAGGCCTACCAGACAAAATAAATTTCTTGATACCACGTAGTACTACTATTCCAGGTGGAAAATGCTGTACCTACTGACACCTTTCCAGTCTTTTATGGTATTTGACCTAGCCTTGAATTGTGAATGGTATTTCTGTTGTGAACCCTTATTGCAGACAACTGTGCTGTAGCTCTGACCTCATCCCGAGCAGGAAGCACACCAGTCATTCAATTACTTGTGTAATGCTTCTTATCAAAATGCTGTCACAAACAACAGTGCACAGATAAACACAACACAACTACTCAATTACAATGGGAACAAAGGAGGTTACAATTTACGTCCAAGAATCTTATTATATGCGTTCCATGAAGCCACCTTACATTGATGGCTACCAAGTCGCATATCTACAGACATACAATTCAAAGAAGCTTTAACGTGATCATTCATAAACACTGACATCCCTCAGCAACAAAACTGCATTTCTAGACACAAAGATTCGCTCTTCAAAACTGAGAAGCTTGCTTCTTACCCAACATACTGTTGATGTTTATTTGACATACACTGTAGTCATCGGCGGACATTTAAATCATGGCACTGGCGTCTCCATAAATGGCTTTACTGCTGTCAATACCTGTTTTTATGTGGTCAGCAGCTCATGCTCACTATCCACAATGCCCCCCAATATGCAGTGTGCTGCCACTCTCATCTTATTGCTTTGAAGCTGCACTGGAGACAAAACCCACATAATGAGTCACAAAATTTTGTCACATATACTTCAACTGTCTCCTTAATGATACTGTCCCAGAAACCACCCATTGCACAGATAATGGACATTGTCTTAAAATCGAATCTGTGTTCCTCCATTAAACTGTTTTAAAACAAAGCCATTTAACATTCTTGGCTGAGTCTTGCATTGTATGTGTGATCAGGCGAGTCTTGTACTGGGTAAATGTTCGGTATAACATATGGAGATACACTGGGCAGACAGTGAGTGCACTGTATGACTTTCAGCATTTGAAGAACCAGATAGTATCTGATTACAAGATTACTGTGAACACCTTGAGCATGTTAAGTATTTAGGGATAATAACACAAAGTGATACAAAATGGAAAAACAACATGTAATCGGTATTTGGGAAGGCAGGTGGAAGACTTTGATTTGTTGGAAAGGTCCGGGGAAAATGCAGTGCATCTGTAAAGGAAAACACACATATGATGCTAGTGCAAACAATTTTAGGTATTGTTCCAACATTTGGAGTCTTTATCGAGTAGCTAGGATCATAATTGTTCAGCAAAATCCATATGAAAGTATAGCAAAAATGCCTGGGGAACTTCCCAGCAGGTTAAAAAGTGTGCCAGACCAAGACTCGAACTTGAGACCTTTGCCTCTTGTGGGTAAGTGTTCTGCCAACTGAGCTACTGAAGCATGTCGTCACAGCTTTAATTCTGCCAGTAGCTTGTCTCCTACCTTCCAAACTTCACAGAAGATCTCTTGCGAATCTTGCAAGACTAACACTCCTGGAAGAAAGGATACTGCAGAGGCACAGCTTAGGCACAGCCTGGGGAATGTTTCTAGAATGAAATTTTCACTCTGCAGCAGAATGTGGGCTGAAATGAAACTTCCTGGCAGATTAAAACTGTGTGCCAGGCTGACATTAACTCACTGCAGATTGAAAATTTCATTCTGCAAACATCCCCCAGCATGTGGCTAAGCCATGTCAATATCTTTCTCCCAGGAGTTCTAGTCGTGCATGGTCCGTAGCAGAGCTTCTGTGAAGTTTGGAAGGTAGGACATGAGGTATTGGTAGAAGTAAACCTACAAGGATGAGTCATGCTTGGGTAGCTCAGTTGGTAGCACACTTGCCTGCAAAAGGCAAAGATCCAGAGTTTGAGTCCCAGCCTGGCATGCAGTTTTAATCTGCCAGGAAGTTTCATATCAGCACACACTCCACTGCAGAGTGAAAATTTAATTTTGTTAACTAGGAATCCTTGAAAGAAAGATGACATAATTCTCAAGAAACATTGTTAGATAAATTTAGAGGATTCTGATTCGAAAAAGACTGCAAAAATTCTACTGCCACCATTGTGTACCTCGTACAGGTATCAGAAGAAGAAAAGAGACATTAGGCCACATACACAAGTGTAGAAATAGTCATTTTTCACCTCACTCAATATGCAACTGAAGAGAGCAGAAAATCTACAACTCAGTGCCATCAGCACCTTAATATGTTCCCTCTTGTAGTGGTTGGAACCAAAGGTCTTAAATTTTATGTCATAAATATTCATTCAGTGTCAACCTGTCTATCCACCCACCCGCCCATTCTAATGTGTTCCTGCCACTATTCTCATAAATTTCTTCTGTTTTTTCTTAGATATTTTCTTCCAAATATATAATAAACTGTAAAGATACAAAGTCCAATGCACTGTTACAAAGATATGTCATTTCGAATCACATAAGCTCCCATATAAAGTATGGATACTTACCTCCTTCGGGTGTCTGAAATGTAAGTGTGTCACTTGGTGGTCCATTGTACCTGCCATTGTAAACCAACACACGAGCATAGTTTTTCGAATGTGGCACAAATTTGGTAACAAGAGTTCGTGTCGATTCTCCTTTCACCTGAATTTCTCGCATTGCTGATTCTCCATCTCGCTCGGTCCATGTCTGAATCTGTACACAAAGAGGTCCAAAATATGGTACTATCATCAAAATAGCAATTTCATCCACACCACTTCAATAAGTAAAAAAGGATCAAAAATGTTCGCTAGTGATAAAGGGCACTTAACAGATAAATCTATCTTCAAGTAATAGAAGACACCTGCAGGCAGTCCTACCTTATACCCCTTGAAGTGCCCACGCACTGACTCTGGTGGAACAGGCATCCAGCTAAGTAAGGCACTAGTGCTATCATGCACATTTTCAACTGTGAAGTTCTGTGGAGCCATGGTTGGAACTATAAAAGTACAATCATTTATTACATGTCTGTTGTGTTCATGCAGAATGTGCAGTTGAATTAGGTGTACATTATGAGGATAGTGAAAAATAAGAAAAGAAACTACGGAGTAGTGCAATGTTCATCTTTTCCACTGCCCCCCCCCCTCCCCCCCCCCAACCTCTTCCCTTTCCTCCCTTGTCTCCAAGGTGTGATGCAACTGTGACTGCCAACCAAGGAACCAGGATTAATCTATTCCAGGAAAACAATGTGAAAAAAATTAATTTACACTCATCTGAATTTACAACCAAGCAACTGAAATTTCATACACTTGTGCAAGTTAATTAGTCTTTCAATGAGAGATGAAAGGAATAAAAGAAGAATAAATCTAGTACATAAAGGTTATCAAGAACGTATACATGCATACAGAAACTTGTATGTACACAAATGCCACACATAACAGAGTTTGTTCAGATGTTGAAATTCAAGTCTAGCAACCCACAACACTGGCACCTCCTGTTATTCACTGGTTTTATTACTACTTTGTCCGCCCACGGTAGCTGAGTGGTCAGTGCGACAGATTGTCAATCCTAAGGGCCCGGGTTCGATTTCCGAATGGGTCAGAGATTTTCTCTGCTGAGGGACTGGGTGTTGTGTTGTCTTGATCATCATCATTTCATCCCCATCAACACGCAAGCTGCTGAAGTGGCGTCAAATCGAAAGACTTGCACCCGGCGAACGGTCTACCCGACGGGAGGCCCTAGTCACGCGACATTTACATTTACATTACTACTTTAATAGTTTATAAGTAATACCTGTGATTTATCCCTATTATACACATTTTTACTAACATTACTAGAATAGCAAGTCCACCTACCTTCAACACTGTAAAAACATATATTCAAAAATGCTTATAACTAAAGACAGGAAAAAATTGAAGAATATTTTATGGGCATTGTCAGTGTAATTTTTTTGCCCATTTCAGTGTTTTTTTTAGCCAATATTGGCATTATTTCTGAATGGATTTTCTTCAAGTACCAAATTTTTGTCTTATTTCTCTGGTTTTTCAGTGTTGTGCTGAAAATATGCATATCAACTACGTTATGTTAATTGAAATTCTAAATCACATTTATTTATGTTACTGCAAAAAGAAATATTTACACTGCTTATTAAACCTAATCAATTACAGAAAAAATAACTCTGCAACAATAAAAATTTGACAGTTTTTTCAAAATAAAGCACTGTCTTCACTACAAAGGTTTCTCCCGAGACATTATGGTGCCAAAGCTTCACTATTATGTGTAAAAGCCACTGAGAATCTACATTTGAACATGGAAGACAAACTGCCTTCAACACAGCAGCAGATATTTAGTGATGTCAGTATTTCTTGCTGGCACAGGAAATAGCTTTTCCACTAAATCCTAAAGGGATCTATATCCCTAAAAAATATTCCCTGTAAATTCTGAAGGGAACTGTACCACTTCCAAATAGCTACATTGCTGAGACCTGCCATTTCAGGAATTCATAACAGAATCTTTGCCAGGTAAAATTAATAGAACTCATCATTACTAGTCTTTGTTTGAAACTAGAATGAAGGGCCACAATCACAGATGGGTATGGATCTGTGGACTAGTTTGAAGGTGAAAAGAATTGGTTTTCATCAATTCTTTTGCCTCTGGAGTTTGTCTCTTCATGTGTTTCAAACGCTTGTTGATTTCATGAAATATAACTTATTTTCTCACAATAATAATGCCATCTTCAAATTGTTTTAACTTGGTATTGAAGGAACAGTTTCATGCACCAACATTGCCTTTCTTGACATTTTCGCAGAAGAAATCGTACCAAAAATTGCAAGTTTTGTAGAGATCTTTAGTATGGTGCACATTTTTGTAATAAATATTAATACCAAGCAACCACATATGGCACTTTAGCTTCACTAAACTGCGTCTGGTAGGTTTGTGACCATCATCCAATCACATTACAGGAAACTTGATGTCATGAAAATGTGTTTCCTGTGGTATAACCGAACACACAGAATGTTTATTTCAATATTTATTCAACATTATTTTCACTACTGTATGAATGAAATTTATGTAGAAATGTACCCTGGCAACTATGTTAGATTGAAAGATGATAGTTTGATTGAGAGTTGGAAAGAAACTGTCGTACTATCACCTATCATAAGTGACAACATGTATGTTCGTGGGATGTCATGTATCTTGTGTGGTGATTAGCTGATAAAAGTAACCAGAGCAAGCACCTTGTTGATCAGCATGTTCACACAGCTTTTGTTGTGTTCTTCAGTCCGAAGACTGTTTGATGCAGCTATCCACACTACTCTATTCTGTGCACGCCTCTTCATCTCCAAATAATTATTGCAACCTACACCCTTTTGAACCTGCTTACTATATTCATATCTTGGTCTCCACTTACATTTTTACCCCCCCCCCCCCCCCCCCCCCCACTTAAACCTATATTCGGTGTCAACAAATTTCTCTTCTTCAGAACGCACTTTTCTTGCCATAATATTTTATATCACCTGTACTTCAGCCACTATCAGTTACTTTTCTGCCGAAAAAGCAAAACTCCTACCTTAAGTGTCTTGTTTCCTAATCTGATTCTCTTAGCATAATCTGATTTAATTCAACTACATTCCATTATCCCTGTTTTGATTTTGTTTATGTTCATCTTATATCCTTTCAAAATGCTGTCCATTCTGTTCAATTGATCTTCCAAGTACTCTGCCGTCTCTCACATAATTACAATGTCATCTGTAAACCCCAGTTTTTATTTCTTCTCTCCGATCTTTAATTCTTTCTCCAAATTTTTCTCTGGTTTCCTCTACTGCTTGCTCAATATACATACTGAATAACATTGGGGAATAAGATACAATCCTATGTTACTCTCTTGTCAACCACTGCTTCCCTTTTGTGGCCTCTGACCCTAAATAACTGTCATCGGGTTTCTGTTCAAGTAGTATAATCTTTTGCACCCTGTATTTTACCCCTGCTACCTTCAAAATTTCAAAGAGCATAGCCCAGTCAAAAGATTTCTCCAATTCCATTATGGCTGTAGATGTAGATTCGCCTTTCCTCCTAGCACATCTTTTAAGGTAAGTCACAGAGTCAGCACTGCCCCACGTGTTCCTACATTTCTCCGGAATCCACACTGATCTCCCCCGAGGTCGGCTTCTAGCAATTTTTCCATTTTCTGCAAATGATTTGTGCTAGTATCTTGCACCTGATAGACTGTTAATATTTTAACAGGGTGTATACATGGAGATGGAAAAAAAATTTCTGGATTTTTCCCGGATTTCCCAGTTGAAAATACACTTTCTCCCGGGTGAAAATACACTTCTTCTGTGTTAAGTGACAGTATACTTTTCCTCGGCACTGTAAAACTTATCAATCCTTTGATGATTTATGGTTTTATACACCGATATAGAATTTCCCGGCATTTTAGAAAATGAAACTCAGGGGCAAAAAACACGTTTTGGAAAGGTCTTCAATGTGCAGCAACACCTACGCTGCATATTTTCATGTTATGAAGGTATAGATTTGAATTCCACCATCACCGCATGTTACTTTCCGAAGTACTGAAATAGAGATTGCGACGCGTTTTTGTAAGCCAGTCACAGCTCATGTCACGTGATCTCGCCAGCTGATGACAGCATAGGACACGTGATGTAGTCAGCCAATAGCAAGATCACTCTTAAGTGGTGCTAACACACAAATAAGAAAAGTTAATGATTTAAATTAAAATACATATTGTTGCTACAAGAAAAGAAAAGCTTTCAAGTATAATATTGGTCTAAAAGATTAATAAGCTGCAAGAGAAACAAAACTTCCACATATAATGTTGATCTTTTTTGCGCGTGTTACACTTTAAGATACATCTCATAAATGTGCCAGTAAAATTTTTAATAACAGCATAAATGTCTGATCTGGGCTCGAAATTCTTCTAGATGGTCCTCCTCAAAGAGTTGATTTATAAATAAGAGTCAAACGCTCTGTGATTTAAGGAATTTGTCGTACATTCTTGCACATAGCTCGTCTTGCATAAAAGGAAATTTACTTTGAAACTTTTCAAACCACCAGTCACAATATTTTACTGTGATCTGTTAGAAATAGGCTCGTTTCAGCAGTTGCCAGAGAGCGCCAGATAATAGGCCTCATTGCACTTGCGCAGCTACGATGACCCAGGAGGCCCATATGTTCGTACATGTAAAACATTTAAAGATCTTGCATTAAAATGAATCTAACATCAACAGCTGTCACGTCTCGCTCAATGGAGGCAATTTGTTGTTAAGAAGCATTGCATAGTCTTCCTAAAGCCTTTGTCACACTTTGCTGTTGGCAGACGCTTATATGAGCACTGTGTTTTGTTGTTGTATATGGCACATTTCGTTTGCGACTTAAGTTTTATTTTCATTTTTTCTCTCTCGTTCATGTTTTGTTGCTGCAGTATTATTCTGCAGAAGTGGGATACAGTAATATTCTTTGTTGGAGTATTGGTTCTTACCAGTTAAAATCACAAAAATGTAACTAAAAACTAAAAAAATGAAAAATTCCCGGACCCAGTTGTCCCAGGTCATATACACCCTGTCTCACCTGTCAAGCGCCTGCTTTCTTTGGAATTACAATTATTACATTTTTCTTGAAGTCTGAGCGTATTTTGCCTGTCTCATACAACTTGGACACCAGGTGGTAAAGTTTTGTTATGGCTGGCTCTCCCAAGGATATCAGTAATTCTCAGAGAATGTTGCCTACTACAGGGGCTTTGTTTTGATATGTCTTTCAATGCTCTGGTCAAATTCTTCTCTCAGTGTCATATCTCCCATCTCACCTTCATCTACTTCATTTTCCTTTCTATAAAATTGACTTCAAGTTCATTTCCCCTGTACAGTCCTTCTATAGAGTTCTTCCACCTTTCAGTTTTCCCTTCTTTGCTTAGTACTGGTTTTCCATCTAAGCTCTTTCTATTCATACAGCTGCCTCTCTTGTCTCCAAATATTTCTTTAACTTTCCTATAGGCAGTATCTAGCTTTCCCTACATCCTTACATTTGTCCTCTAGCCATTCCTGCTTGGCAATTTTGCACTTCCTATCCACCTCATTTTTTAGACATTTCTATTCGCTTTTGTCTTCTTCATTTGCAGCATTTTTATATTTTCTCCTTTGATCAATTAAATTCAATATTTCCTGGTCTATCTAAGGATTTCTACTACCTCGTCTTTTTATCTACTTGATTCTCTGCTGCCTTCACTATTTCATCCCTCAAAGCTACCCATTCAATCTTCTACTGTGATCCTACCCCCTTTTCAATTAGTTGCTGCCTAAAACTCCTTCTGAAACCCCCAACAAACACTGGTTCTTTCAACTTATCCAAGGCTCATCTCTTTAATTTTGTAAGTTTTTGCAACTTTTTTTAGTTTTAATCTACAGTTTATAACCAATAAATTGTGGTCAAAGGCCACATCTACTCCTGGAAATGTCTTACAGTTTAAAATCTGGTTCTGAAATCTCTCTCTTCCCATTATATAATCAATTTGAAAACTTCTGGTGTCTCCAGGTCCCTGCCATGTATACAACCTTCTTTTATGATTCTTAAACCCAGTGTTTATAGATGATTAAATTATGCTCCGTGCAATATTCTATCAGGCAGTTTCCCCTTTTATTCCTTACCCTCAGTCTATATTCACCTACTATTGAATTCCAGTCCCCCACCACAATCAAATTTTCCTCTTCCTTAACTATCTCAACAGTTTCTTTTGTCTCGTCATAAAATTTTTCAATCTCTTCATCAGCAGCACAGCTAGTGGAAACATAAAACTTGTACTACTGTGGAGGGTGTTGGTTTCATGTCTCTTGGTTACAATAACGGACTCACCATGCTGTTCATGGTAGCTTACCCATGTTCGTATTTTCTTATACACTATTAAACCTACTACTACATTACCCCTACCTGATTTCATATTTATAACCTGATACTCACTCCACTAATCCCCACAATCTTTAACTTCACCCTATCTATTTCCCTTTTTAAGTTTTCTAACGTACCTGCCCAATTAAGAGATCTAAAATTCTGTGGTCTGACCTGTAGAATGCCAGTTTTGCTTTTTCCTGATGACTCCATCGTCCTGAGTAGTCCCCCGCCTGGAGATCTGAATGGGGAACTCTTTTACCTCCTGAATATTTTACCCAAGATGATGCCATCATTAAACATACAGTAGAGCTGCATGTCTAAGCTAAGGTTCTATATTTGGTGATTTATCTATTTATACTTGCATGTTATGAAAACATTCAGATTAACTGGAGCTCCACAATAAACACTTCCGAAAACACAACTTTTCTGTGCAATTCGTTATACATAAGTGTCAAGAATTTTGGTGCCAGAGAATAAAACTGTTACCAACAAAGTAAGCTGAAAATACAATAAAGTTACATATACGACATCACTTATTTATATGTAGGAAATGAACTGTAAGGTAAGTGAACATGAGCCTTGAGGAAAAAAATCAAGATCTAATTTCAACACTGAATAACTTATCAGTTAATGATATTAGTGAATTGCAACTCACATTCCTCACATTTTTACAAAAGAACATGGAAAATGCCTACTTACAGCTGACCCGTTTCCACACTAACTTTCCATCCCTCTACTCTACAGTTGGCAGTTAAAAGTTTACATTCCTTCATTCTCTTACCCCCCCCCCCTGCCCCCCACCTCCTCCCCGAGAATTACAGAAGCTTCACCACCATCCTATGGTGGGAAGACAGATAATAATTAGTTCAACATTCTCCTCATTACATAAGCACAGCCTCCGTAATCTCTCTTGCTTGATAAAAGTTTTCTTTGTACATATGAGAGCTTTTCCATGTATATGGTGTTTCTATGCTTGTTTTTTGTCCAATCTTTGCAAGAGTGAATAGCCATTTCATTATAAGGGGTAACTATTTAGCTCCAATTAGTTTACAAGGATTCATGTGAGCACAAATTATAGCAATTATCACAGAACCCAGTACAAGACTGAACTACTTTTACTTGTCACACAAAATGAACAGAGCTGTTCTTACCATCTTCTCCAGAGTACCCAATGACCTCCCGAGGGGAGACATTTGATTCTCCCATTTCATTGATGGCAACAACCTTAATACGGTATTCTTGGAAAGTTGGCTGTCCTGTCACTTCAAACTGTGATTGCTGCCAGTCTGTTATGTCTCTGGAAGTCCACTGTGTTCCATCAATATTGCGTCTCCAATACACACGATATGAAAAGCCTGGTGCATTATGTTCAATCTCAGGCATTGGCTGCAGAAGGATAAATAGTATTAATAATAAATCACAATAATATGAACATTTTCATAAAAGAATTTACATACAAAAATATCAGTAAAATCCCATATTTCAAATATTATATGCAAACGCACATATCCAGGATTCCATGCAGGTGTGTAACGAAATTACTTCTGAATGATAATTTGCTCATAAAGAGAGTGAACATTAAGTAACCTCATATTTTGTGACATCTAGTAGTGTGACAAACAGTATGTTCAAGTGTAATTAAAATATTTATTTACTACTTTCATAATGGGAAAAAAATTTATATAGCATGACAAGGTTCTTTACTTACCAAATTCCCCAATCAAATGATTTGGGGAATTTCATAAATAATGTGCTGGAAAGTTGGCTTTGGATAATCTCTCTCTCTCTCTCTCTCTCTCTCTCTCTCTCTCTCTCTCTCTCTCTCTCTCTGTGTGTGTGTGTGTGTGTGTGTGTGTGTGTGTGTGTGTGTGTGAATTCACACTAATAAATGGAAAGGTAACTTCTTATCATTACAGCCTTCATATTGGTTGAGTGGAAATTCATTGTTATATACTGTCACTTCTCTTTCTCCCTGCATAGATTTTTCAAGGCTGTGTCAGAAAGACAAACACAATCTCCAAGGTGGATAAAGCTGTCAGCACTGCCAGATGTCAGGAAAGAGCAACCTAAGCATACAATGAGGGGCTAAGAAGCCAAAAGAGATGAAAAGCAACTGGCAATGGTACACTGTACTGTCTGCATCTCCCTACACATAATGAATCCCTCAGCAGCCTTCTTGGGTGTACACTACTCTAGTCCCAGACCTGACTGCTACAAACCAATGTGGTGTATAGGTATACTTACTGTCCAACTAATGACTATATTGCTTGGGTCTGTTCCCTTCCCTTCCACATTATCTGGATTCTTGTAGGGGACATCAGGTGGTGTCGAACACATCAAGGAGTGTTGTGAAGCTTGTGACTGACCAATCTTGTTTACAGCTATCACTCTGAAAGTGTAGTTTGCCCAAGGACTCATACCAACCTGCAAGCAAATAAAAGTTCTGACAATATAAGACACTGCTGTAAATAAAATGAAAGTTAAACAGGACATACTCTTTGCAATGATTTACAAATACTCAAAGTATGAGCAAAAATATTAATGGTGTAATTCAAAATACAACATAGTAAATACAACATATTAAAATGAAACTTCTGTACAACACAGAAAAGGCATTAGGCCAAGATATATGAGCACACCACATAATTCTTTCGGTACTGATGTGTGTATTACCGTGCAGCATACTTAAATCTTTGAAACAATATTGTACTCACTTCTCTCTGAAATGCCATGCCATGCCATACATTTGTATTTGAAAACAAATGACAGCAAGGTAGGGAGGGCATTTCAAACAAACAAACATTTTATATAGAAAGTGATATTAATTGCTGCTTCTGTCTATGCTGTCTACTAAAGCTTTCCACATCTTCCTTTGTGATATTTGTCTTCACTCATTCAGTAACGTTCACAAACTCTGTTACTCATCACATTAACAAAGACCTATTTCAAGGAAAGCATACAAAACTTTTCCATCAAAAATACACACTAAAATCAATATTTCCCAGTTTGTGTTTTTTACATGACACAAATATAAACAAAGAAACTGGTGCTTCTTAAATGAATATATTCAAAATAACTATTTACTCTTAACATTTAACACAGCAATAAAGCAAAACTGCTAATTAAAGTATCTGCACTAACCGTATAGGACATGTCAGTAGCAGGAACAGAATCCACAGCTACTTCCCACGAATCAGGAGTGAAGCTAGTGTTATACTGTATAATATACCGTAAAATTGGAGCACGATTGTCACCCATTGGCTTCCAGTTAATACGAGCTTCTCGTTTGCTGCATGTTACATACTGCAATTCTGGAGGATTTGGCACATCTGGCAAAATAACACACACATACTTAATAACTTCTGAAGTAAAGGAATACATCAAAATAATAATAATAATAATCTTTATTTCTGACAGCCAATATCATCTGTACTTTTATACATTACGTACAATGATCAACACATTTTATCTGCTTTATTCCTTAGTACTTTTAAGAAATTTAGGGGATAGCACATATGAATACGGATGAACGAGTTAAAATTATCCTAGTTTAGGGTCTCCTGCAGCAAACAGTTCGAAGGTAGATTTAAATTTGAGTGCAAGACACAAAACAGAAAGATGAAAAACCAAGGAAATTGAGCATTGCAATTCTGAAATCCACAATTATCGGGAGCTCAGCATAATTGTGTGAACACCTACTGCCTTTTATAAATGTAACCACCTATGTTTACTCTCTAAACAATGGAAACTCCAGGCAGGAGTATCAATAATGCTACTTTCCATACAGATAACATGCATAATTGCAGACAGGCACAATTAACAGACAATTACACATAAGATTTCAGCCTCAGCCTTAGTCGAAAAAAGAAAAACACCATTCCTTCATACAAGCAAGCACACCTCATGCACACATGACATTAGCTGGTGATCATGTATGTGGGAGGTGTGCTTGTTTGTGTGAATGAATGGTATGTGTTTCTCTTTTTCCAGGCTGAGGTCGAAGGCTTCTGTGTAAGTGTCTTAATTGTGCCGTGTAAGTGTTTTAATTGTGCCTGTCAGCAATTTGGCATGTCATCTTTTTGGTAAGTAGCAATTCATTTTTTCCTAAATTGTTTATGTTTACTCTCCAACTGACAAACCATTAGTTCATGCATTTGTACATATGCATAGCTATACAAATGCATATTCAGAAAACAAATGTTTTTGCTACTTAAAACAATCTCTTCTTTTTACTATTTCCACAAGAACTAAGTTTTCATTATTAAAAGCAATCACCTGTTTTTACTATTTTCACAAGAACTGTCATCTACTGTTAATACTTGTAAAAATAATTGGAAAGTAACAAAAACAAAACAAAAAAAAGATTTAAATAAATAACAGCATGAGTGGAGAAAAAGTGCGACATTCATTCATGAAAACAAAAGGAAGTCAATCGCCTAGTATTACAAATCAATTTTTTAAGTTTATGTTGACATATGTGGTTCACACCCCATACTGAGCAGGATGTGAAAGACTGTATATCTCGCCAATATTACACAAACGCTCCTTTTCTAGAGCTGCAGATATTGGTAGTTCAGTTGGCAGATGGAACTGCAACACATTTCCTTAGTTATGTCCCGCTGAAGTTCATTTGTTTATTGCAAAACGGAAGTTCTATGATATCTGTGTGTGTGTGTGTGTGTGTGTGTGTGTGTGTGTGGAAGCTTGCCTGCAATGGTGGGGGTGACTGACAAAACTATGAGAGTTTTTCAATGGAATGTGAAAGAGAATTGACTTTTATTTTGTTTTAGGTTTAACCAATGAGTGAGAAACGCACAATTCCATTAAGGGAAGTCTCCAACAATATTTTGTAAAAACGATATATATATATAAAAACACCCTCCCCGGTGGTGGAATGAAGAACTTCGTAGTCACACAATCCAATAAGTACACCTGGTGCAGAGTAAATGAGTGATTGACAGCTACCTTATTTACTCGAATCTAAGCCGCACTCAAATCTAAGCCGCACATGAAAAATGAGTCTCGAAATCAAGGAAAAAAAATTTCCCAAATCTAAGCTGCACCTGAAAGTTGAGACTCGAAATTCAAGGGGAGAGAAAAGTTTTAGGCCGCACCTCCAAATCGAAACAAAGTTGGTCCATTGTAATATGAGACACAATTTAGGTCGAATGAATGGCGATACAGCTACAGTAGTTTGGTTCGAGTCGTAAGCTTAGCAGTTAAGCTTTACCAGGTAGCCATTGCTATGAGTCAGGCACTCCGTCCATATTTATACGGGTACCCTTCCTTTTTCACGTGCTTCGTCTGGTTTGAATTGATTGCTTATTTTTCTTTGATCTGATAAGTGCCATTCTTTTTGTTATACGTGTTTACGTCACTCTTAAGCTGAAAATGCATTATCGTATTGTGTCATGCATTGTTTGTCACATTCTGATAATGAGTGTTTACAGCATGGCTTGCTTTTGTGCACGCTACTGCCACTTACAATTAAAAAAAAAAAGAGAGAGAGAGAGAGAGAGAAATCATCTCATTAGTGAAACAATGGCAAGAGACTGCTATTTGTTGTTACTTACACTGCTGCTTTCTTTGATAATGACCAGCAAGAACTAAATAATAGACCGTGTATGATAGAAGATGTTCTGAATGAGAGTTTAGCGAAAATTTTTCTCTGTTTGAAAATCTTTGCAGACGCCTCTTTAGTACATTACATTCTGCACAGAAATTAGGGTCATCTTAGATTTAAAAATCTAGTCAATTGCCATGCTTCATTTCTGACTGTATCACTATTAGGCATAAGAATAATACGGGTATAAACATGACGTGATATGTATATTCTTCCGTGTTTGCTGTTGTCTCACTCTAGTTTCGCAGTTTATTAGGCAGACAGGATTTAAATGAGATAGCAGCAAACACGAAAGCATACATGGCAAAATGTTTATATTCGTATTATTCTTATGGTGAAGAGAATACTGCATGTGATTCACAATTCAAAAAGTTCCTATTAGCAACCATCTCTTCTCACAGGTAGGAAAATTTCAGAACGCAGAGTTGGCCATATTGACAAACATCCCAGTTTTGCCATTCGGTTTTTCGTAGTACATTGAAATGCTGCTACATTCAAAGATGAACAATACGGAATTTGTATTTACTTCGTTGGATAATGTATGAGAATGCAGTGGTCGAAAGTCGGGGCGGAGAAAAAAGCTCGTCTTCCACCTTTTTTTAAAATTTATTTACTGACGCAGAGGTTTTGGCAACAGTATTTATCATTGTGCCTGCAAAACATGCCTGTGTAGCGCTACATATACTTGACGGGGCTGAAGTTAGTTGTGGCGGCACCTACCAACATTTTTCAGAACTTCCGCTTACTTTTCACTCGATTCTAAGCCGCAGGCGGTTTTTTGGATTACAAAAACTGGAAAAAAAGTGTGGCTTAGATCCGAGTAAATACGGTACTCGTTTACAGACTGCTACTGCAACAACATATCAGAGAATGAGCTGAGTCACACTTTCCATTCTGTCCCATCACAGTCATATGCTTTGCTACCTTAGGGGCAATTGCCACAGTCAGTTACAGGTGAACCAGTAACGTAACAATCATGAGTTGTTTTCATGGTTTCCACTGTTTGTATGCAGTGTATTTATTTTATGTGACAATGTCATAAACTAGTTGCAAAAATATGTGGGAAAGTGATAAGACTACTCCTATCCTGTTAAGCAAACCCAATTCTCAATATTAACAGACAGTGTGTGAATGCACCCAGAATGGAAATGCCCAGCTGCTCCTGCTGCCACAGCCATATCGTGTGTGCAGACAAATGTGAACCAACATCACCACATCCCGTGCTTGACTGAACCAACATCACTCACTTCCATGTTCGACTGTTAATCACTTTTGTTATTTTGATCGAGGTATAAGATGAAAATTTTTACTGAAGAAAGGTGAAAAAATATCTTACACTTGAGGAGCCCTTTGACTGATTACACATTGCCGACTTCCTCGGTAACGCTACCTTAACATTGCTGGTTCTTCCAAAATGCCAAGTGGAGACAGTACAATGACTGACATTTCTCAAAACTTTTACCTTCAAACAACATTTCTGAGAAATTACAACACTAAATATACAGCAGTTGTGTGTGTTTGTGTGTGTGTGTGTGATCTATTGTTGATGAAGGTCTTAATGGCCGAAAGCTTTATTTATGACAGTCTTTCTGTTGTGCCTTTCAGCAACTCAGCATCTCCACTATATGGTGAACAGCAACTTTCCTTTTGATAATATTGTTACATTCCCTCCTGGATTTTCCATTGTTTGAGATATCAATAAGGCCTTTCAACATGCACGAACAGAAAAATTAAAATCACAGATATATCAGCAATGATTATTTGAAGTATTTTGCAAATGAATGGTGATGTTAAATCCCAACACCTCATATTTATTGCCATAAACATGGTTATTTCAACATACAAATAAAATAAGCAACAAACATAGAACCAATTCTTTTAACATACTACTGCTGTCAGTGTATTCCAGTTAGATACAAAGCTACAGATTCACCAACCTTGAACTGTGAGTGTAGCAGAAGCTGTTGCTTCATCCAGCTCTGTACGGGCAACACAAGTGTAAGTGCCTGAATCCAGTTCGATGGCCTTTGTTATGGTAAGAGATGTATCCGACGATTGGATGAAGCGTGGTTCTGCTTCAAAATCAATCAGCTGACCCTTCTTCATCCAGTCAACTGTCAGCTGAAGTGAATTATCAGCAACAGCATTGCATCTAAATGTAGCAGACATTCCCGCTGCTACTTCGTAGTCTTCAGGTTCTGTGGTAATCCGTGTGTGCTCTGCAAATAATTCGACACTTTAACTGGTTGTTACTAGTAAAGATGTGACCGATATTAACAGAGTAGAAGTGGCAGTTCTGTCAGTAATGCTCACAACTGACTTATAATGATCAACAAGAACTAAATAATAGACCGTGTATGGTAGAAGATGTTCTGAATTAGAGTTTAGCGAAAATTGAAACAATCACACCAACATTTCACAATTTAACTGGTTTCAGACATACAATGATAATGCTCTGTGAGCACCTGGTATCCCTGTATGCATATAAGGAATGTTTGATTTGAATTGGAAGGTTAGCACTATGTGGTTGATATATAATATATATGATGTACAGGTTGCATGTTCATAATTTTACCTAAAAGGATGCTGTCTTTTAAGCACAAAATAAACAAAAATAAATGTGGAAGGGTACTGTTTCTGCTTTGGTTACTGGAATTTCCACTGTGCACACATCGTCAGTGAAAATGCTTAAATGACAGTGATGTCATTAAGCTAAATTTTATGGATTTTTGTTTTCTCATTTTTTTTACATAGTCTGAAAAAAATATTTAATGGTAAACTAAAAGTAATGATGATCAAAAACACTACTGACCTTTGACTGTAAGTTTTCCTGATGCTTCCTGATGACCAAATTTGTTCTCTGCATAACATGTGTAGTCACCCCCATCTGAATAGTTAACATCCCTGGAAAATTGTCACTGAAATTAGCAATACATCTTTTATGGTGCATACACCTGAGGAAACTGACAAAATTGTCAAACATCAACCGTACACATTTACATATGTATGTAAATGGAATGCAATTTTGGGATGCATAATACTTTTAAGAGCATTTTAATATCAAGCTAATAAAGCAATCCTCGTGAACTTCAGTGAAACACATGTAGTCCAGTCAACAAAGGAAAATTAGGGGAAACAAACTGCATAGTCACAAATTTTTGTACAGTGCTAGGAGAGAGTGTCATGAGCAAAACACTAAAAATTTCCACAGGTGGCATGTGAGCATTAGGGTGGGGTGGGAGTGGGGGCATTTAAATATCATTTTTTAATTGTTTTCTTTAATAACCTCCAGCAAAAATGTTTCCCAGTACAAAACTGAACTATGTTAAACTTCCTACAAAAAAAGTCCCCATCAATTTTTTTCTCTATGACTAATAGTTTGCACACAGATTATTAAACATAATGTATTACTTGCATAAAATTACTGTTTACTGTTAAACAAAGTGGGTTAAGAACAAATATTACATGTGTGTGCCATGTCTAAGTGCAGTAGAGCCGTACTAGGGGATAACCTGTGTTCTCAGATTTTAGAAGGGTGTAAGGGGCACAGATGGAGTGTAGAAGTGCAAGGAAGATAGGCTGTTGGGTTGTGGTCATTCATCTCCCCTCCTTCAAAGTTCTGTAAACCAAAGCACAAACTGCTGATTTCCCAATATCTACCTCTCTACGTCATAGGAATCAACTAGAGGGTGTTACACAAAGTTATATCGACTCTCTGCCTTATGGATCACTGGTGTTGCAGAGTGCCAAGGTGACTGGGCTGTGTTTATTTTACCCAAAGAGGACTGATACTACAGAATATAGATATCAATTACTAATAATACTAATGCAGGAAACACATATGGACAGAATCTAAGTAAATCTTTATTTACTATTCTGCACTGCTTGAGGAGAAATCGATTCTTAATCATTCTGTACGGCATCTGTAATATTCTTCTGGGGAAGGCAACTCCCCCCACCATGAGCACTGTATACTTTTCATTTTGCAGATAGTCTATATCTCCGCAACATTTCCTGTCCATTTCTCTCACATCAGCAGACAATATAACTTTCCCAAGTTTATGTTTATATACTAGATTTATTTGTAGTTTGTTGAATGAGTACTCATTTTCAGTTGTTAAGTGAACTTGTATGTAAAATATGTTCCTATAAACAATGGCTGAGAAGTGTATAATGTGTAAGTGTTATGTTTCAGCCACCTTTGTAGTGGTTGGAAAACGTATTGGATAGGTAAAATGTGGTACTCTACTGCTGTCTGTCACTGACAGCATATTGTAAAGCCATGTAGTTGTGTTCTAGTCACTCGGTGGCGAATAAATGAATTATCAGAAAGCTACTGCACTTCTCCCACTACCAATTATGTTACTGGTAGATAGCATAAAGCTCTTCCATTGATAAATTGCTAGCACTTGTACAGTGGGCTGCAATGAGTAGAGCCACTTACCATATGTCCACAGTATGTCTTTGAATGTGGCTGTGAATGCTTCTGATCATGTTCATGTCTAGAACCATAATCTGCTATAATGCATTGCTTGATTGATGTTGAAATATCGTAAGTTCCACTGCATAGAGACACAATTTCAGTCTCTGGGCCTCTTCAGCCATTGGGAGAGCTGACGCTGAGGTGATGCATTTGATACCACCGATGATGTAAAAATATTCCAGCCATTGAAAGTGAAGACAGTAAAATCTACACTACCGATAACATACTGACAGTATGTTACACTTGGGACAGGCTCTCCATTGTGGCAGAAATCTGACAGTTCTAGATGTTTAACTTTTTTATATAGTAGCTCACATGACTGCAAATAAGCACTCATTTAATAAACTGAAAACAAGCAAAGTTTATAAATATGAGATCAGTGAAGTTATTTTGTCTAACGATATAAGACAGCTGGGTAGGAGATGCTGGGGAGGTATAGTCTGTCTCCAACATGAAAAGCCAACAGGGGTCATGGTCACAGAACTTGCCTTCCCCAAAAGAATGCTACAGCTGGCTTTCAGGATGACCAAGAAGAAATTTTCCCTTGAGCAAAAGTAGAACAGTATGAAATGTTGATTTTTTTAAATGATAGAACATGCCTAATCTTTTAATTAAGCCTAAAATACATTAAGAATAAATTACCCTCCTGTAAATAAATCTGCAAAGTAAGGAGAAAAGGTCACAATTTTTTTTTTTTTGCTGTTCCAGTACAGAAAGAGCGAGAGAAATGTTTATGTATCGAAACTGTAAAGCAAGCTGAAGTCAGTTGCCATAATTTTTTTTATTATAAAAAAGCAGGAGCTGTGAGCACTCACTCTCTCTCTCTCTCTCTCTCTCTCTCTCTCTCTCGTTCGTTTTCAATGGCTGTTTCACAAATGTAAGTGTCACTCTGTAACGTTTGGCACATAATTACGCTAATTTAATTTCAAAATCTGTGTTTTAATTAAGACTGTACTTTCCTTTTTCATTAATTCCACATATCAAATTATTATGCTGCATTTTAGAACTTTTTCAGACTGCAGCGAAGAAGAGTTGCCGACAAATTGTTGGGTGGCCACAGCCAAACACTACTAGTGTTCAAACGGCTATTACTTTATCAAACTTTTACTTCAGCGTTCCTGAGATATCTTTTACTGGTCTTTTCTATCAGTATCCGGGCAATGTGATTATACAAGCTCCGTAATTTTTAGATCAGTCGCTGGCCTCTAAACAATGCCATCGGTCAACATTCTTGTCGGCTGTTGGGAATCTGATGTTGGTTGGCGGAATATATAATGTCATCATCCACAAATAAAAATTTTTCTTTGCAGCATTTTATCATTTTAGAAGCTTGCCAACACCAAAAGTGATAAATATAATATTAAATTATTATTTTTTAAATACCAGTAATATTAAATTTGGCAGAGATTTACATTCTCATATGTACTGTCCATATGTGTTTCTTCTTTATTAGACCAACTCATTTGCTTGAGTTGAGGGTTAAATACCAACAAGTAAATTTATAGCTACAACTCTTTTTGACAACAATTTCAACAATTAAAATACCTTATTTCCAGGTCCCCATTGTCCAGAGTAGTGTATCTCCCACCGGTTAGCTCCTTTCCATTACGTATCCATTTCACCTGTGGCTTGGGAGCTCCAAATGTCCTGCATAACAGCGTTACCGTTCTGCCGTCCACTGTCTGTTCACTACGTGGTGGCTCAGTTATTTCAGGTGGCAAAGCTGCAACATCATGTCTTACATAACATATTTTCAAAAAACAAAGATGATGAGACTTACCAAACAAAAGCGCTGGCAGGTCGATAGACACACAAACAAACACAAACATACACACAAAATTCAAGCTTTCGCAACAAACGGTTGCTTCATCAGGAAAGAGGGAAGGAGAGGGAAAGATGAAAGGATGTGGGTTTTAAGAGAGAGGGTAAGGAGTCCTTCCAATCCCGGGAGCGGAAAGACTTACCTTAGGGGGAAAAAAGGACAGGTATACACTCGCGCGCACACACACATACCCATCTGCACATACACATCCTTTCGTCTTACCCTCTCCTTCCCTCTTTCCTGATGAAGCAACCGTTTGTTGCAAAAGCTTGAATTTTGTGTGTCTGTTTGTGTTTGTTTGTGTGTCTATCGACCTGCCAGCGCTTTTGTTTGGTAAGTCTCATCATCTTTGTTTTTAGACATATTTTTCCCACGTGGAATGTTTCCCTCTATTATATTCATAACATATTTTCAGCATGATATTTTCCTTTGCCCCCACCTCCCAAATAAGTGTTAATCAGACTTAATACCAGTATATTAAAATTGCATTGCTCATAAAAAGTAATGCAAGTTTGAAACAATACCAATGGTCATTCGAAAAACAAAAAAAAAATATTATAATGGAGTACCTGATATAGATTAGAAGCATTTTAACAATGAAAATCTCCAAGAAAGCACAGCTAGAATTAATGAGAAAGTAGAATAAAGTCCTCATGTCATCGACAGAACAATAATTCTATATTTTATTAAAAATAAACTGTTTCCTGAAGAAGAGATTTTTCATTAAAATAAAATTTTGTTTGCTCAACAAGAGATATTTGAATTATTCATTCTTGGTACAGTACTTAGTCCCAAAGTGAGTACAGAGGTTCATTCTAGCTTTTCAGTTGTTTGAGTTTAAGGATTTTAAATTTTTTTTACTAATTATTATCTGGGAAAAATATATACAGTTGTGAGGGAGGGAGGGAGAGGGGGAGAGATAGGGGGAGGGGGGAGAGGGGGGGATGGGGAGAGAGAGGGGGAGGGGGGGAGAGAGGGGGGCAGGAAGGCGATGAAGTTTGATTACACATGGCGGAAAACACCTTCCATGTTGCCATGTATTACAAAACTGCTTTTGAGAACAACAAATTAACTTGCATCAGCACTAAAGTATAGCTATGCAACAGTCTACAGGAGAGCATTTATTGTCATCCAGTACTGTTTGTGACAAGGCACCTGGAGGAAGACTAAATCTGACTGGCTGTTAGACTTGTGTTCCTCCAGGAAAATTTTGCAACATTATAGTGATATTGTGATAAGGAATGCATCAAAGTTAAAAATCTATTTTTAACACTGTAATATCAGGAAATAATAAGAATATGACATGTATTTTAACTGCTGTGATACAGGAAAGAGGTCATAAACTGTGTAACTACCACAAATTCGAGGGAAAATGTATTTGACTATTTTTTTTAAATTTATTTATTTGGAGTAACTATAATCAAGATCTTACTCCATATGCAATAATTAGACATTTATCTCTACAATAGTTAAACTTAGTTAATGTACTGAAATAAAATGAAGGTATTAATAGGAATGAAATCAATAACATGCAATGACATGTAATTATACAAACACAATCAATTGCAATAAAGTATGTGTTGTGAATAGTTTTAGACAATTCTACCCAATAAAGTACATACCTAACACATTAACATACACATCTTTGTACACATAGCCATGACTATTGGTAGCATTGCATCCATAGTTGCCAGTGTCCTTTTTTGAAAGCCTCTCAATAGTAATGCTATTTGTGGTGACTTTACGGCGTGGATTCGGTGGTGCCTCACTGATTGGTCGCCCATTGTGGATCCACTTAATCTGGGGATCAGGAACACCTTCGGCTTCACATCGGAAAGTTACAGTTTCATCTTCCGCTGCATTGATAATTTCAGGCTCAACAGTGAAATATGGTGCAGCTGTGAAGAACAGACATAATACAATGAATACAATGGCTGCATAAGTGTACTTGTAAAAAATTATAATTTCAACAAATTACACGAAATGTTGCTCAAAAGTAGTTGTATGTTCAGAGCAGAATCATACATACTACGCCTAGACCTTCCATGAATTACGATGTTTAGTCAATTTAAGAGCAAATGAAGTCCTTTTATGATGGAACATTGCAACTGCCTGACTTAATAATTTTTGCAATATATTTACTATGAGAGAAATTTAATGCTGCTTCAGACAGTGTAGTTATTCTAGTAGTCTTACAAGTTGCACAATACAGAAATATTCAAGAGAATAATACAAGAATATTTCAAGCTATATGATGCTTTAGTATTTACGACATTCTGCAAAACAGAAATTCAACAAGTGTGATTGTAAACTCACCCATAACTTGTAGATTTATGGAATATGACTGGGCACCACCAACACCATTACTAGCCTCACAGGTGTATGCACCTGAATCATTGTAATTTACATGTTTTATTACTAAGCTCTTTCCATAATTGCCTTGTGTTATTCTGTCTGATGGCTGGATGGGTCTGCCATCTTTACTCCAGACTATTTGGGGCAGAGGCCTGAAAACATAAAAATAAAGTGAAGTATAGGAAAAGTTGGAAAATCAACTAAAAAACAACAACAATGAAAGAAACAACCAACAAGGCACTTCCAAAACTAATTACTTGGAGGAAAAAATGTACCTTATTTCTTATACACTAAATCTGGAGAAGAAAAAATATACAAAAGTCTTTACTTTACACCTTTATTTTAAAAAATTAAATAAATAAATATAAGTTGGACATTTAAGGGGTAATAAAAATGAAATGCTAAAAGTGTTTTGCAATATTGTATAAAAACAGCTCTGAGGTACTGAGAATCTTAACCAACAAGTATCAGCTAGTACTAAGAGAGCAGACAACTATAACAATGAGCACGAAATAAGGGTCAAAGTAGCATTATCCTCCACTGACATGCAGAAAGTCCATATTGTGACCACTGCTGTTTCTCAACATATGCTGTTTATGTCTTGTGCATTTCTCTCCCCAGATTTTGTTTTGAGATCACAAAGTGTCAGTTTACATATTTGACAGCAATAATGAATTCTCTATAGCCCATAGGCCCAGAGACCTCTGGTATTTTAAGTGAGCCTGTGGAACTGCTTCATGCATTAAAAGCAGCTAACCACATAATGCAATTTTGTTTTTGTTTTGTATCTGTAAGGCACCTCCTTAGTTTTGCTGTAGATCCAGGCCACTATGGCTTGTACTCAGTACTGATGGCAGCCTTTTGCACTTTGTAACTGAGGTCTGGCAACAACACTGCCAGATGTAAGGAATCATTTCTAGCCATACAGAATGTAGGTACTAATATATCAACAAAAATAATAAATTTTTGAAAATATAATTGGATAGATAGTGTCAGCAGGAGAAACACAGCTAAAAGATAAAGAAATGTTCAATGTTTTTGAGCCAGTGGCTCCTTTTGGTCAGAAGGGACGGGAGGGGGTATGAACCCCTGATCTGGGTTTCTAGGCAACTTTTCTGTAGCTCTACCATTTCCCAAACCTCGCCAGTCCTTTTCCTTCATCCCTCTTCCTTTCTTCTTCTACTCCTCTGCCAGGAGGAGCCACTGGGTCAGAAACCTTGCACATTTTCTAACTTCTGTGTGTATTTTCCACTGGAGTATAAGTACTACAATTCCACATGAGCCTGTACACTTGGCACCACATCCAATTCTGTAATGAACAAAAACTGTATGAAACAAGCTTAGAAGTATATACTGCTGCAATACTTACGTTCCACCAAATATACAATACATTTCAACTTTCTTCCCTCTGAAAGCCACCTCATTCTTTCTTGTCACATACTGCTTCACTGGTGGGTGCCTGTTCTGGGCAGCTGAAGAGCCCGTCAGTTCCACATTCAGCATGACACGATTTCCTAATTTGTATTCATTCCTAAAAAAGAAAAAAGTGAACCACATTGAATTCTTGAACAAAAGTTACACAATGTCAGACAATATCTTCCATTTTCTGTGTGGTACAAAACAATTATTGTGGCAACAATGATGCTCAACAGCCAAGACAAAAGAAATTTTCAATAGGTTCTAGCTTTACATGTGGTTTTCATGAACTGAGGTGATGGAAGGATAATACAGTCAATGTAAAATAGCATCA
Organism: Schistocerca cancellata; assembly: GCF_023864275.1. Classification (NCBI taxonomy): domain Eukaryota; kingdom Metazoa; phylum Arthropoda; class Insecta; order Orthoptera; family Acrididae; genus Schistocerca; species Schistocerca cancellata. The sequence continues at coordinate 283,239,083 of NC_064631.1, read as the reverse complement.
AAAGTTAAGGAAAGCTTTTTAACAACAAACACAGGTGACACTTGATATGCTGTCAAAACATTAATAGAAAGTAATGTACTTCTGAACACTTACTTTCACTGTAGCTTAAAAAGAAACACTCTTTATACATTATATGTAGTGGAACAGCCTCGTAAACTAACCAACCTCTTTATACACAAAGTGTTTACCCCCCTCCCCCCTCTCTCTGTCCGACATATGTAAATGATTTGTTACAGGGTTATGATTGCACATTAAGTGGTGGTTATTCTAGAATAGAAAATGTGAGTCAAGTCTCCAAATCACTGAAAGGCAAAGTCACATCATCTACAAGCAGACAACACCTAGTAAGACACAGTGGTATTTTATTCAGCTTAATGACGGCTTTTGTGGAAAACCAGTTTCTGGAACCAACTGAATGAAAACTGTTGACACAGGCGGTTTTAGTTTTGCTTATTGATAAATATTGATTGAGTTATTCATTCTTTCTTTTCAAGAGAAACTAGTCTGTATTTTTCTGTCAGATAAATCACATATTCATTGTTTCAACTGAAACTATTCTTTAGTGTTTTACCTGACTGAACAACCCAGTCAATCTTCTGAATGAAAACAGACTGTAGTACTTTCATTAGTTGAACTAAAGCAGTGGTATACAAATGGAATACACATAACCCCCCACCCCAAATTGGGTTCCTCTACCCCCCCCCCCCCCCCCAACCACCACAGGAGTGTGTGAAGATATCTCGGATGGTACACCAAAGTTAAATTAACCATTACACATAATCATTTAATTATGAACTGAATATAATACTTCTACTACTACTTTTCATCACTTAAAACTGATTAATATATTTCTACGGTTAAGTTGTTCCTTTCAGATACAATTAACATTTAACTAATTAAGCTGATGTATCCTCTTGGGTACAAAATTGAGCATAAATGTTCCTAGGGGTACACGAAGAACGAATGTTGCCGACTTTTAGTGTTCTCCCTTTCACTGAAAAGATGGGGTGATGTTCATCAATTAAAAAAACCAAAGAATCTAGCCCTATTTCTGCGGAAAGTAAAATTTTTGTACAAACAATTACATTACCAGCTATATCTATGTACGAGGGTCATAACTTTACTAGTGGCAACTATTACAACTTATACAAAACAGATACAGGTTTCAAAGTTGTACTGTTCTTAAAAGTAGTCACCAGCATTATGTATAACCCACTGCCAGCAATGTGAGAATCATAGATTACCCTTAGCAGTACCAGTTGTGTTGATAGTTCAAGTGGAGTCGACTATTGCCCACCAGATCTCAGTAATAGTTGAGAAGAGAATGCCATAAAGTGCTTCCTTTATCTTACAAATCACGCTGATGTCACAAGGACTGAACTCCAGAGAGTGCCCAGTGTGGCACCGCACTTACCAGCTCCATCAATCGCAAACCTCAGTCACAATTGCGACATTCGTGCCCAGCCCTCATCCTGCTAAATGACAGCCAGGTCCTGCAAAAAGTGTCGCCGCTTCTTTCTCTAAGTTGTTCATTTTTGGAACACGGCCTGCTTAGAGAAACAAGCAGTGACACTTCCTGCACAGATTCTTCGATTCTCTTCTTTTCCAGTTTTCCACAGTGCATTCTTTGGCTTGGTCTGCTTTTTATGTCATCCTTGCTTCGCCTGTCATATGTTATTGTGCTAGTTCCTTCATTCGTCGACTTCGTGGTCCCCAGTTTTGATGGTTTTCCATTAATCTCATGTCTGCTACTCCTTGTTGCTGTCATTTTCTTCAGTTTACTCTCAATCCCTATTCTGCGCTAAGTAGGCTGTTCATTTCACTCATTATGTCCTGTACATATTCCTCATTTTCACAAAGTATAGCAGAGTCACCAGAGAATTTTATCATTGATATCCCTCTGATCATTAAACAGACTTGAGTCACTTAAAAAGGTTGTTTCCATCATACAGCTTTTGATCTTCGAGCATTGGAGTCACTCACTGATGACATCTACATTTTCTCCCTTCACTAACGATAAACAACTTTAAAAGCAAACTTGCTATTTTCAGAGTTGTGTTTTCCATTTCCACTGACAATGGAACTACACTCCATTTTGCACTGTTCTACACTATGCATTTGTGTGCAAGATGGCACAACACTCATACAATGGAACACTGCCCTGCGATAAAAGTATAATATCAATCAGAAGTTGAGTGGCACATTTTCTTCATCAATGCGCACACTTAGTAGTTATTAACTGTTTGATGCGGTAAACTCATCCTTGTCTAAACATATTTATTGCCCCATAAATTCAGTTGTTCCATATTTTTCTGGAACTCTTGATGTAGCATGCCTTCTTCACTGCAACTTGTACTTCACCTGTGATCACTCATTTACTCTGTTGTCTTAAAACCAAATTCTTAAAACAGAAATATTTTTCTATTATTTTCTTGCTTATTTTTTGATGGCATTTCTGTTTGACAAAATCTCTTTTTTTTCATAGTATTACATCAAATTTTCTTAGTATAGCAGAACATGCTGCCTTTCTCACAGGACTAACAATACTTGCTGTGAGCATTTGCTTCTTTTACTTGGGTACACATTTACAAATTACGCTATCCTCAGCATAATTGTCCTGCTACTGTACCTTTCACATTGTCAATCTATGTAGAGCTTCCACATTTAATTATTAAACCTCTCTCCATGCTGTTAATGACATGAGCAACATACGGTGAAGCCTGTCCCTGAAGACATTTTCCACCACTGGTTTCCTACTGATAGAGTGAAACAGAATGAACAACATTAGACTTGAACATAGCTGTACTTTGTCATGTCATCAATTCAGTTACCACTTAAATCACACTTCAGTTGGTTCAGTCAGGAACCAAGTCCATTTGTTTGCTGACAGTAAATGGTCCATGCTTTGAACAGCATACTGACAATCATTTTGAAGAAAACTCACCTGAAAAATGATGTTGCAGCACAAGCATACATGAAGTCATCACTTGCATCCTGACGTGTCACATTTGAAAACCACAGGTTTCCTTCTGGGTCAAGAGTCATACGAGAGTTATTGATGCTTTTAATACCACCATCATTATTCTAAAGGAAAAAAGAAAAATTACATGTAATAAATAATCATTTGACTGCAAATGCAAGTCCAAACAAACCAATTTCTATTCAGGTCAGACTTTTTTCCTGCCATCACATGCCACAAAGAATTTACATGAATTTTCAGAAGAAACTAATTAAAAATGCTACATCATGCACCTCACACATAATTTTTATCTTTATTGTTGTTTTATATATTAAACACATCTCAAAAACATAAGTGTACCAATAAATGCCCACATAATAAGTAAAAACTGTTAACCCATCACCAGGCAGGTATTTGCAAAGGAAAAGTAAAAAAAGACCTGCACAAATGAGTGATGCAGCAGAACTGATATAGCTGCTATCCCAAAGCAGATTAAAATTGCTGACACAAATGGAGACTGGAAGACCTGACTACATTGTTTTTACACATAACATTTCACATATTTCATGGGCACATCCTTCAATCCCACAATCCTCCAGGCCACTATCTCTGTTATCCCTTGCTCACACCTACTTCCAGCCCTGCCCCACGAGCTTAATTTAATTCTTCTTACATTCATACCCTTCTCTCCGCAGTCACCTCCTTCCTGTATTATATTTCCCTCTCCCGATCCACTCCTTCATGTGCACTGTGTGATGTGCACAACTCCCCTGTGCCCATGGCCAGAAGTCAATGTCACATTCCTATCCTGTGCACCCTCCGCTTCTCCCTCCCAAGTGTCAGTCACTCTTTGCTAATGGTGCCTCCCGCTCCTCTTCTCTTACCCTCTGCATAACACAACCCCTTACTCCATCTGGAATTGCAGAGCTGGCATAATGTAGTCAGCCAGGACACCTTAAAACCGTGCAGGTTTCAGCTGTTGCCCATTACTCTCCAGCAGAGCAGCATGTTGCTTATTTAGCTTTTTCTGATTTTTCTCCGTAGTTTAATTCTTAAATTTCATGTGTGTTTTTCTATTTAACAGGTGTAATCTTGCATTTTTGTAACTGTAAAATGTAGATCCAATCAATCTGTAACACAGTTGTAACTTCTTTTGAACAGCCAGCTGCACAACTCAATAAGGCATCAGTCTACATTGATGACATATCAGGAGGTCAACAAATTGCTTATTTAGGTTTCTCTGTATGCTTTTATGGTTTAATTTTTAAATTAGTTGTGCTGGGATGGATAGGATATGTGCATGCTGCGTGAGGATGCAGGACGACTTGTTACAGTTCTTGAACAGCTGAAGGTGCTTTTGGCTACAGTCAACCATCTTTAGAGTGCTCCCTTGGGGTGTAGCAATAGCGGAGAATTTTTCACACTGCACGGATCATCTCAAGTGTCGCTTGTTTTGCTCACAGTAACTGCTGCTGGGGCACCTTTCAATGTACCAACACGGTGCATCTGCCCTCACAGCAGGGTGAGTGGTGGGTGGTAACATGTTCGCATCACTCGAGGCCGAGGGTCAATGTGGAGGTTGGCTGTCTGGCCTCACTCATTCACCCTCTGAGGGGTCAAGTGGCCGCTCCTTCAGCAAGGTCCAAGCAGGTAAACAGGAGGAGGGATTTGCTAGTTATTTGGCACTCCAACTTTAGGTGTGTTATGGAGCTCCTTAAGTAAATAACATTCAGGACCGGAAAGAAATCCCAAGGGCACTTAGTATGTCTGCTGGAGGGGCCTCATCCCAATTGTGCAGCTACGAGCATACAGCGTGCAGCTATCTACAAGTTGTGGCATTTGGAGCCGAGTGTAGTGTCCCACCCGAAGGCTTCCCTGAATCTGTGGCAGTCTTGGTTGCAGTTCTCTGGATCTGCTTTACTGGGTGGAGATTTGTAGGACCCCTCCTAACAGGATAGGGTCCACTACACAAAGGAAGCAGCTACTCAGGTAGCAGAGTACTTCTGGAGTGCACATGGTTTCTTTTTTTTTAGACTAACCACTAATTTGAGGTAATTTCATGAATAATTTGAGGCATTTTGATTAACACTCTCCAGCTGACAAGCACATAGTGAAATCAGGCCATGTTCAGACTAAAGACCCTTCAACAGTCAAACTTTTGTCAGTAAATTGCTGAAGTATTAGTAACAATGTTCCCAAATTTACTGCCCTTTAGGAAATTTGTCAGACTCAAATTATTTTGGGATTGAGGGCTGGCTAAAACTCAAAGTAGAAATCTCTGAAATATTTAGTGTGTCACTGAATTATGTCAGGGGAAAAGACGAGAGGCCATAGGAGAGAGAGTATTCATTGTAGCAACAAAAATATGAGTGTGACTGTGGAGTTATCTGGACATGTACAACAGGTCTAGCTGAAATTAAGTTAATTACTGGATAGTTTTACTGCCCATCCAATTCCACCATGACAGTTTCAGAGTCATTCAAAGGAAATCTACACTCAGTAGTGCAGAAATACCCAGATCAAGCAATATTAGATTGAGACAACTTTAACTATAGACTGGTATCTCTATGGATTCATTGCAGCGGGTACAGACAGGCTGTCTTGGTAAGTACTTTTGGACATGTTTTCCTAAAAGATGTCTTGGGCATCTAGTTTGAGAGCCCACACACTATGAAAATATTTTAGAACTTGTAGCTACACAGGCCTGACCTTATCGACAATGTATATAAAGACAAAGATTAGTGATAAAGATATAACAGTGACATTATTTACCAAAGTTAATAATACAAGAGATGAGTATGTTTACTAGAGAGAGCAGGTAGGCAGTTGTTAGCATCCCACTTAACCAATGAATGGACACGATTTAGTTCCACTATAATGGATGTAGAGGAATTATGGGTGACATTTAAAGGGATTGTAAATCACATTCTGGTGAACTACCTGCCGAGCAAGTGGATTACAGACAGAAATTCGGAAGATGCTCTCTCGGTTCAAAACAGAAGGCACAAATGACAAAGGCAAAAGTTAGTAGAGATTCACACTTCTGTAAAAAGATCAATATAACTACTACCAGCGTCATACCTTATCAAACATCTTGCAGAGAACCCGAGAAAATCCTGGTCCTATATAAAATCACTAAATGGATTTAAGGCATCTATCCAGTCAGTTGAACAGTATGGTGTGGCAATAGAGGCTAGTGAAGGAAATGTGAAGCTTTAAATTTTGATTTCATGTTATCACTTTGGACAGCAAGCCGGGCTGCAACTCTGTGTTAAAAAGACCTTGCCCAAGTACAGATCATGTCACAATTTTCTCGATGTGTGAACCACCTATCACTTGAAAACTAGACTCATTTTGTATGAGAACAATGTACAAAGATCTCGTGACCTACCCCTTAACTGGTGCTGCCTTCTGTTGTCAATTTCTAGAATTATTTCAAAAGAAATATTAGCGAAAGTAACAGCTGCTGTCATGAATGGCCGACTCAATATGATCGCATTGACATAATTTCATGTTTGTTCTAGTTAGGATTCGCATTCTGCTGTAATTCTGCTAAAATACATCATGTCTGTTGAGTGAGCAAGAAATTTTGGGGGAAAGAAATTGATCAGTAACTTACCTCACACATTTTACTTGGGAGGATAATTATAATTTCTATTGTCTGTCTTTGTTCCTTGACAACCTCAACAACTTCTCTCCCATCTGCTTCACTTGGTCCTCCTCAATCTGGCATGCCACCTTCCTAGATGTTTACATTCTCTTCTCTGATGGCTCCATCCACACCTCTGTCCACATTAAACCTACCAAATGTACCTGCATTTTGACAGCTGTCATCCCTTTCGCCAAAAAAAATCCCTCCCTTATAGCCTGGGTATCTGGGGACGGTATATCTGCAGTGACAAAAACTCCCTTGCTCAATATGCCAAGTGTCCCACCAAGGCCTTCCTGACAGGAACTATCTCCCAGACTTAGTCCACAAACAGATCTCCTGTGCCATTGGCCCTCACAACCGCAAGCCTCCCACCACCCCCATAAACTAGCCACAAAGGAGTACCCCTTCGGCACCCAGTACCACCCCGAACTGGAACAACTGAACCACATCCTTCGCCATGGATTTGGTTACCCATCACTGTGCCCTGAAATGAGGGACATCCTATCCGAGATACTTCCCACCTCTCCTAAAGTGGTGTTCCATCACCCACCCAACCTCCACAACATCCTAATCCATCCCTATGCCACTCCAATCAGAAATCCCTTGCCACAAGCATTATATCCATGTGCAAGACCCAGGTGCAAAACCTGCTCAATCCACCCACCCAGCACTTCCTATTCCAGTACTGGTTCATCCTACCCCATAAGGGGCCGAGCCACCTTTTACAGCAGCCATGTCATTTACCAGCTCTGCTGCAATCATTGCACAGCTTTTTACGTTGGTATGACTAGCACCCAGCTGTCCATCAGGATGAACAGCCACTGCTAAACTGTGGCCAAGAGCACAGTAGACCATCCTGTGGGACAACATGCAATTGAACTAACATGCTTGATTTCAATGGCTGCTTCACTACCCTAGCTATCTGGATCCTTCGCTCCATCATCAGCTTTTCTGAGCTGCACGGATGGGAGTTATCCTTACAACCATTCTCCACTCATGTAATTATCCTGGCCTCAACCTATGATGATAATGTAACATACTGTCCCCATACCCTCCACCCAACAGTTTCCACCTCCTATGTCCTATCTTCTCCTCCCCATTCTCATCTCCCATCCTGTTTATTTGTAGCCCTTCGTCACTGTATCCGCTCATCTCTCCCCGTTCCTCTCCTTTTTTTGTTCCTTTTTTCCCCACCTCTCTGCCTCACAACTTCCTGTTGCTGCACCTGTTGAGTCTGGTCCCTACGCACTCTTATCGGACAGCATTTGTCTGTCCCCCCCACCCGTACACTACTATCACTATCACTATCCCTTTCCCTTCCCCTTCCTCTCCCATTCCAGATTGCTGCTTGCATCTTACATGACGCTGCATTAACGCCTGAGATGATGGAGTTGGCGGTCATGCGTGCGTAAGGTGTGCATGCATGCTTGCTTGCTTGCTCGTGTGTGTGTGTGTGTGTGTGTGTGTGTGTGTGTGTGTCCTCTCCTTACTAACAAAGGCTTTGGCCGAAAGGTACATTTCACTGTCTTCTAATCGTGCCTGTCTGCAACCTGACATGTCATCTTTACGGTAAGTAGCAATCTATCTTTTTCTACACTGTTGACATTCCTACCTGGAATTTCCTTTATTGCAGTTACTTATTTCACATTGTAGGACCTATTACCTTAAAAATTTCAGTTATTATAATACACATAAAAATCTGAAATGGAGAATGATAAAAATCAATGCAGACCATACAAAGGTAGAAGTAAGCTGACACAACCAAAACTGGCATAAAGAGCTCAGCAGTTTTTGAAATAACAAGCATTTCCTCAAATAATGGAGAACTGAAAATAACAAATACACAGCGAGAAAGAGCCCATTTTAAATTATCGTGGCAGCAAAAGGAGAAAGATTAGGAATAATACAAGTAAAATTATCATTGCCTAGAAATCATAAGCACAAACAAGAAGTAATTGAGAAATAAACTATGGCAAACATATGTAAAAAGATTATCACAGTTTTGGTCCATTAAAACAAAATCATTACAAAATTACACATTGGATCATAAGCATCTGACTTGTGTCATTTTCATTAAAAATACGTATTTGTAAGACTTTAGTATGTTGTATAAAAAATTTCTGGAATGCAAACACACCTGTATCAGCCAATATACATTTGGTTTTGGCCATCCATCAGGAGGATGGCAGGTGAGTTTAAAAGGGTCTCCCTCCTGAGCAGTAACAGAAATTGGTGGCTCATCTTTAAAAGAATTAAGCTCTGCTTTCCGCACAAAAACTGAGTTTGATGTAGCTGTGCCCCATTCATTCTCAGCGAAGCACTGATACTGACCTGTATTCAGATGAGATGAGATAAAACATACATAGCAATGACTCTGCAATTATAATTTTAAAATTTGACTTATAGCCAACACACCACAAATTTAAATTATCTTCACACTGCCTAATGTCCTAAAAATTATATTTATTTGGTCATGAACCAGCTTTTGGCTTCTTTGGTCACCATCAGTGTCCACTGCATGTCACAAAAGTAAGTAAAATGACATGTAACTTGTACAGATATTATTAACACAGAAGATACAAAAATTATGACATGTAGAATGTTTGCATAGGAAAGTACTACATGTTTTTTTCTCATGCAGAAATAACAGAATGAACTACAAAAGGGAACAAAAAGCTTTGTTCATGTAGAGACAAAAAGTCTGCACATCCATCAAATTTGCCTACCTTACTGGCACAAATTCTCCATTATTTTCTGGAGAGAGTATATGTATTAACCTTGGTATAACTGAGGTTTCTTCTTAAAGCCTTTTCTCTGAAAACTGTGACAATGTTTGCTACTTTGTTTCTTGATAAAGATTATTTGGAACAGATGCTGATCACATGAGGTATTTATGTGATTTCCAGTATCATATGAAAACTTTGTTTTGGTCATCACTGAAGACATAATTCTACTTTGACGAAAATATCAAAATACTAAGCAACACATTCCTGACAGCCATGTTAATGTACCCAATTCAACAAGTACATACACAACACACATACCTAGATCTTCATCTCTGGGTGATGTTATAACCAGGGTGCCCCTTCCAGGCTGCTGTGAGATTCTATTATCATAAGCCTGCCAGTTGAAATGTTTTCCATTCTTGATCCATCGATACCTATAAAGTGTTGATCATCACATAAATAGTATTTTAATTTCAATTAAATAATGAGAAAACTGTCTTGCCAGTTTCTTAGTATATATTGTTCACCAAATGGATTACTCAATCTACTGGTCGATACTTTCAGAGTAACATGTCTCTAAAAATAAACTTACAATCTTAATGTATTTTCTATGTCTGTGTAAGATGGATAATTCAGTTTCGTTGCAAAATGTTGTTGCTCCAAGACTACATAACTTATTTTTACAGTACTCAAAATAATTTTTTTCTAGGAACAATGCACAATTTCCAGACTCTTGTAGATAAAACTATTCTATATATTACTGTTTATGGAAACCAATGAGCACTCCATGACAAAGAAAGCAAGGCTCTCAGAAGATAATATCAATTTTTATGTAACTTCGCACATGCGTACGCACATACACACCCACCAACTCACACCACTGGCAGGTATGTAAATTATTTAAGAGTTGCAACACTCTGTGATAGAATGGCAACCAGAGTGCTGTTATCAGGTCTGGTTACATAATGGGTGTGAATGATGTCAGATATTTAGTAACCACTGAAAGACAATCAGACACTGTGTACTCAAGCGAGACAGCGTTATCAGCACCTGGCAGAATTTGAAAGCAGTTTTATTGTGGGTCTTCATTTGGCTGGCTGGTAGAATCGTGCAATATTCACAGTTGTGGGACACTCTGATGTGACAGTGGTCTAGTGTTGGCCTGAATGGAAATATAAGAGCAGGCATACTCCCTGTCAAAGTTCCAGTTAGCTACAAGGGAGGAATACCATATTGTGGAACAGGCACATTGTAAACTCCTTCACCTCGGCAATTGCCATACGAAAACAAGTACTGGACTCTTCGCAACATTCTGTATCATCCCACGTCATTGGTAGGAAACCAGCAACTGTGTGGAGGCTACTATTATCCCATGCGGAAGCTACAGTTAACACAAAAACACAAACTGCTGTCTTTGGAATGGTACCATGACAAGGAAGCAGTGATTGCTGATGGATGGCATCACATTGTGTTCAGCGATGAAACACTGTTCTGCTCTACCTTGGATGACCAACATCTGGGAGTATGGTAGCGACCTAAGGACAGGTCATTTTCTTCTACTGTTTGGGAGACAAACAGCAGTGTTACTCACGGTATCATAGTGTGGGGAGCAATCAGGCACAACTTTTGGGCACAGCTGGTATAGAACAACAGAGCTCTGTCAGTGCAATAGTATGTCAGAGACATTCTGCATCCTCATGTGCTACCCTACCCCTCTTGTGACTGTATGATGGTGCTATTTTTCAACAGGGCAATGCCTTTTCATTCAGGGGACGGCCTCTCTGAAATGTCTGCATGATAATGAGGAATTCCCATTGACAGCAAGATCCCCAGACCGAGCGTGTGGGGCTTGCTCAGTCGTCAACTCCATCTCACTGCCTGTAGCCAGGATATCAATGACCAGTTACAAAAGTTGTGGGCCAGCCTACCTCAGGAAAGGTTACAAAAGCTTTTATGGCACCATTCCCAACCGAATTAGTGCATGCATCCAGGTCATGGGGTGCATCATCATAGCAATAAGTAAGCTCATACTGCCAAGTTCTTTATAAATTTAACTCGATATTGTAAGCATTCAAATAACATCACATACCCTCTCAACCTGTGAAGTTTCATTTTGCTTACTCCTCCTCTTCTGGGGGCTTCACTTTATATTTGCATTTCCTCACAAATCACACACATCGATGCTACAAACCTTGTTCATACTGTTTCAAACAAATAAATTTGCAAAGCACTATAGGGAGAATGTACAGTCTTATCAATGCTGAGTGATGAAAGAGAAAAACCACATGAAACTACAAAATAATACTGATTTTCCAACAATTCTGTTATTACTGAAATACATGTACTACAGTAATAGTGTTAAATGAACTATGTATACCTGACAATACAGGGGTATATCAAAAAGAATCATCCAATTTGGCACGACTATATTTCTGAAACTAATAAACATATACAATCTCCCCCCCACCCCCTGTACCTCTTCATATGTATTCAATATGGCCCCCTTGAGATACATGGCATATTCGACGCGGTATTCAAATTGTTCCCACACTGCAGCGAGCATGTCTTGAGTTAGGCCTACAGCTTTCACAGCTGCCGTTATGTGATGTCTCAGTTCATTCATTCATTGTTGTTGGTAACAGAGGGACATAAACAGAGTCTTTGGTAAACTCCCACAAAAAATAATCACATACAGTCAGGTCTGGTGACCTTGCAGGTCAGCAATGTAGGGGTGAATAATTTGGTCCAGTGTGACCAATCCATCGTTCAATAATCGTTTGATTTAAAAATTCCTGCACTTCCATACTGTCGGTAAATGAAGTAGTTTGAATCAGTCTCAGAAAAAGAAAGTTCTCAAGTGTATCCAGAAATGTGTTGTCGGCAAAGAAAAATGGACCACACACCTTTTCTGCTGAAACTGCACAAAACGCATTAAATTTTGGAAAGTCCCTCATGTTGTACAACTTCAAGTGATTGTTCCGTACCCCATATTCTCACATTATGACGGTTCACCTTTACCTTTAAATGGAATGTTGCCTGGTCACTAAACGCTAAGCACGGAAGAAAACTATCATCCTCCATCTTGCCAAGAATGAACTTACAGAACTCCACACGTTGTTGTTTGTCACCTTCATGAAGAGCTTGCAATAGCTGAATTTTGTATGATTTGATCTGTAAACGTCAACACAGACAGACATCGGGGGGCATGTGTAGGTGTCAAGCTACACTACGACCGGATTTCTGCAGAGTCCTTGTGAAACTATGTCAGATGCGTTCGACGTCTGCGTCAGACACTTGGGGATGGTTCGGTGATTTGCCTTTACACAAACAACCTGTTTCTCAGAATTGTTCATGCCATCGTTTAATGCTCTGTACTGTAGGAGGATCCCACCATGCCTAGTATGAAAGTCATGCTGAAAGTTATTACTGACCCACACTGCGCAAAATGAAGAACATGAAATGTTTTCTGTTGTCCTGACACCATTTTTACTAGAACTGAGTGGGCACACAGTGCTGCTGCCTAGTGGGAACCATGTTTGCTTTTTCCAACACTACATCGTTCACGCACATTTCTCAAATAACATAATAGTTATGATTTTTTAAATCGGGTGATTCTTTTTGATATATCTAGAATTAGTTATGAACGTTGGTATTTACAACCAAGGGATGAAATTGTCACTCATCTTGTGTGAAATACTTGTATCATACAATATGGCTACAGGTAGGTTTAACACAAAAGGATGGATGAAGGATGGGAAGGGAAGGAAACGAAAGAGACAAAAGTGGAAAGTACAATGTGCAGACTTACTTAGGTGCTGGTTCACCTTCAGCTTCACACTCTATGATGAAAGGCTTATCATTTTCATTTTGTTGTTGAGCTACCTGAAATAGTAGCTCATCTGTTGGTGGCTGTTTAATGATTTGTGGTGGGGACTGGACTGGAATAAAATACAGTTTACCATGTTAAATGTATTTATTGTGTTAATACTTAATTTAAAACAACAGTAAATAGATGCATTATAATTTTTTAACACTTTAAACTCAACATTTTTGTCACTGTTTTCATTATGTATTTGCACTGTCTAAGAGGATGAAAACGCATACTTTTTTTTTTGTGATCACGAAAATAGCTAGGCAGTGAAATTCCAATTGGAAAAAATATAACTTCTTGCTTTATATGCTATGTTTCTAAAAACATCTGGTCATAGAAAAGAATATCCTTTTCTCAACTGCTGTTTATGACAACATGCATATGTGTTGGGCAACTGTCTTCTAGTAAAATCCATTTGTCATTTACTTACCTAATATCTGAGAACAAAAGAAATCTTTTAAATTATGGTGTAACTTGTTTTCACAGTGAAATTTTTAAGATTCCTTATGAGGTCTTCAATTTCCCAATGAAAACCTATTTAAATAAGGAGTTCAGAGATTAAAAACATTTACTTGCAGTTTCTGACTCCTGAGCCTAGTTTAGCAGAATATATACATTACACTAGATGAATGTTACGTGTATATGGAATCATTTAGATGTGTTGCTGTGTACAGGTTTGTTTGGTACAGAACACGTCAATTCCAAAAGGGGACACTTCTTCAGACTGTCAGATATTCTTGCCTAAAACTGCAAACTGGCTTGCAGCGTACAGATTCGGAAGGAGAATTTTACAAACTTCAGGACAAAGTAAGAAACGTTTGTTTTTTATGTTTGTTTGTGCAGCCACTTTCTGCAGCAGCTGTTACAATCCATCTTGTGTGATCATTCTGAGCACTGGTGTTATTTCCATTTCCCCTCACTTTAGAAACAGAACTGCACTTACATATGTTTCACACTCAGCACAAGAAACCCCTCCCCCCCCTCCACACACACACACACACACACACACACACACACACACACACACACACACGTACAAACAAATTCCTGTCAAAGGTTGGCAATACTCACAACTATCCAGTAAAATAAATGTACTAAGATTAACACTGTGCTGAATGAGGAATATATGTACTGTAACTGCAATTATATTTCTAAAGGAATGTGATCTGGAAAAAATGCCAATGTAATATAAGAAAAAATACTTTCCAAAAACAGTGAAAAATTGCCAAATGTGAGTACAAGCTTTTTTTCAACCTCAGCCTTTGCTAAAAATGAACGAAAAGCTGTCATTTGCAGAATATGTGAACAAAAGGCTGAAACACCACAAGTAAATTGCACACCAGCTTCATAAAGAAACACTGTTTTTAATCTGTAAAAACCAAAATGTAAAAACGACCAGTATCATGTACCCATATTTCCAGAATGACTACAGAAGATACTTTGTAAATAAAAGCAAAACACACCTAAGCAAAACACGCCTGGTGTAAAGTACTCTAATTCATTGCAGTAAACTTAAGACATAGAAACCAATAATAACTGCAATTTTTTTTGTTTTGTCAAAAAATTCATGGCCCAAGATACAGCCACAAAATGTTGGCACCTCAATTGAAAAATTTCATGTGCAATTTTTGGTAAAATGTTACCACATTCTATGTCTGAAAGAGTTCAGAATATTACAATGCATTATATTTTATTTGAAAGATGACTTTTTCCTGATTAAAATTACACCCTGGGTTTGTAAATACAGTGGAACATCGCTTAACAAGCACCTCCCATAAAGCGCAACTAGCATAACATGCAAAACAATTGTAAAAAATGACTCGCTTCATAAGCAATGATCACACATAACGAGTGACAACGATTTAGCGTGACATTGCCAGCCATTCGTGCACAGTGGGGGAAATGTTCAGCAATATGAATACCTTTCAGTGTCGGCAGCAGCATAAGAACAATGTCTTAAGTATGTACTGCAGTCCGGGTTTAGCACTCTTTCTGCTACCATCTTAGTGCAGCTTATTATCACACATTTTTCTAAAGTTGTGTTCACACAGTGATTTCTGTGTGCAAATTTTAATAACTTTCTTAGAAATGTCTCCAAAGATAAAAGCCGCAAGACGACAACCATATGAGAAAGAAAATGACCTTAGAAATGAAATGTAAAATTACTGAAAAATGCAAACATGATGAAAGCTTTGCTGATTTAGCACGCACAATTGGTCTACATCAACTACTTGCATTATTCTCAAGGACAAGACTAAGGAGATAGGTGCATCAAAGAGAGTGACAAGAGTATCTAAGCAATGGTTTCGTATTCTGGATGATGTCAAAAGGTTGCTCCTTATATGTATAAAAGAAAAGCAACTGCAAGGTGACGCCATTAATGAGAACTTCATTTGTGAGAAGGGGAGAATGATTTCAGCCGAACTTGTTAAGAAGATGCCAGGATCATCAGTGACCGAAGAAGTGTTTGAGGGTAGCTGTGGGTGGTTTGACAAGTTTAAGAGAAGAATCGGCATCCACAGTGTTGTGTGGCATGGCGATACAATAAGCTCCAACACAAAAGTAGCAGAGAACTTCATAAGCAACTTCAAGATGCTCATAGATTCTGAGGGTTATCTGCTGCATCAGGTTTTTAATTGTGATGAGATGGGTCTATTCTGGAAAAAGATGCCAAAGTGTACCTTTATAACAACAGAGGAGAATGCAATGCCTGGTCACAAGCCAAAGAAAGACCATAGCATACTGCTATTCCATGCCAATGCAGGTGGCGACTTGAAAATTAAACCACTGCTTGTGTACCATTCAGAAACTCCATGAGCCTTCAAGAAATGTAAAGTCCAGAAGAGCAGGTTAAATGTGATGTGGAGGTCCAGCAACAAGGTTTGAGTGACACATGATCTTTTTTGTGATTGAATCAATGAAGTATTTGGTCCTTTGGTGAAAAAATATTTGTCTGAGATGAATCTGCCACTCCATGTCTTGCTTGTTATGGACAACGCTCCTGCCTATTCTCCTGGACTACAAGACCACTTCCTTGAAGAATGTCAATTCATCAAGATCCAATTTCTACGTCCCAACACCATTCTGTTACTCCAGCCTATGGATTAGCAGATTACTTCTAACTTTAAGAAGCTCTACACTAAGGCATTCTTTGAGCATTGCTTTGAGTTGACTGAGGCAACCAATCTCACTCTCATAGAGTTTGGGAAATTTCACTTCAACATTGTTGCCTGCATCACGATGATAGATATGGTGAGGGAAGGGGGTTACCAAGAGTACTCTCACTTCTGCTTGGAAGCAGCTTTGGCTGGACTGCGTTGTCGAATTTGACTCTGAGGCATTTGAATAAGTACCTGTGGAGCCAGTAGTGAAAGAGATTTTGTCTTTGGCCAAGAGCATGGAACTAGAAGTGGATAACAATGAGATTGACGAGCTTGTGGGAGATAAAAGCCAACAAATGACCACCAAAGAGCTTATGGAGATGCAGAGTTTCTCACAGTAGGAAGTTGTGGAGAAGAAGAGGAGGAGGAGGAAGAGGAGGAGGAAGCAGTAACAGTAAAGCAGCTATCTTCCAGTGCAATAAGAGAAATGCTGAAAGAATGGGAATTGGTTGCATAATCACTGAAAATCATTACCCCAATAAAGCAATGACTATGGTCGGTACAAATTTATTTGACGATAATGCTGTGTCACATAATGCTGTGAAGCTACTATAGGTAGCTTCCTAATTAAAAAAGAATTATTTACATATTATGAATAATAAAGTACATAATAGTGCATGTATAATTTTCTTTGAATAAATGGCACAAATAAGATAAAACTTTTAGTACCTTTTCTGCATGGAATGAATTATCTTATTTTACATTTATTTATATAGGATAAATTGTTTCACTTAATTTGTGTTCCACACTACGAGAAAGATTCTGAAACGAATTATGCTCACTATGCGAGGTTCCAACTGGATATGTATCTACTGTTATTTTATTATAATTTTCTTAAGCAGCTCTTGGACCAGTGTCGTAGAGTAAAAATGATAAAAGAAATTTGGAAATTGTTAATTGTCCAGTTATCCAGGGCTGGTTTAAAAAAAAATCCTGCAACAGCGACTTAGCACCCGAAACGACCACTGCTAGCTGTGGTAACTCCTCTATAGAAATTTTACAGTTGTCTGTGGCGCCCCTTTCAGCTTGGCACCCCAAGCAGTGGCTTGTGTCACTTGGGCCTTAAAGCAGCCCTGGAGTGATCCCATAAACCTTTCAAAGAAAATTGTTTTCCTCCACATTCCATTGTCATCAAAATACATGATGCTGACAATGCAAGAAATGTGAGGACTGCAAAAGGAGCAGTTGGAAAACCAGATCCATATCATGGTCATCTTGCTCACAAAGTACATGTTCATATGACACAGTCATTTTATATGGAAGATATATGAGGCTGTTCTCACAAAAGAGACACCATTGCTGAAGAATAGTGGTGAAAATGGGAAAGAAAAAAAAAACATGGCCTACAATATTAAAGAAACTGTTGTGATGTATAAGATTCAATATTTAACATATCAGTTGGAAGATCAAAATTTTACACACTCGTCTAAGTGGGTTGTTCCATATCCGCCTAGAGATATCTACATATCTGTGTGTTGCAGAAATTTTGAAACTGGTGTGGGAACTTTAAAGAACTTATTTCAAGCCTTGACATACTGTTGGATATATTTGTATTAATAATATCATTTACAATCTGCGATATTTTAAAGATAGTTGGTACCCCAGTTCAATAGCATTTATTAGCAAAGGAAGATACCAACTCAGCTGAGAAAACATGAAATTCAGTGGTCTGCTCATTACTGTTATAAGTGTAGTGCACTACAATGCTATTGTTTGGAACCTGTATATTTATACATTTTGAAAGCTTCTTGTATGTTTGAAATACGTCTCTATTAGGTAGCCTATCTTTAAGAAGTATTAAAACACTGTTTCAAAAAAGACTAGACCTTGATTTCATGAGTCCAATACATGAGAATAAGACAACAGAAACTGGTTTAATGTGTGACAAAAATTTTCAGTTGTTTGTAAAACTTGTTAAACTTAAAAGTGGGATTTCACCTTTTCAGGAAATTCTGTACTGAACAAAACTGATCAGAAGTAAAACGAATCAATTTTTGGGACTGGCATTTTTTGTGTGGATGTGGACAGGGGGAGGACTGAACTCCATTAAAAAATTGGAATGGTGCAGCAAAATAACTGATGATGATGGTTTGAGGTGAGGGGCATTTGACATCACGGTCATCAGCCCCCTGACGAAAAGTCAGCATGCTAATCTCATGGGTGGAGAAGAAGGCTGTCTCCACATGAGGAGCAGTTTATAAAGTAGTAAAGTCTGCCTCCCTTCCCCACCAGTTTAGGGATGAGGCATGATAGCTCACTAAATTTCACTACTCTTGTAGCACTGGAATCAGCATCTGTGAGGATGGTGGGCAGATCTCCATTGAGACTGAGAGCTCCCTAATATTAGTAAATAGGGCACACATTGCCACGATATGCTGCACTGAAAGTGGTACGCCCCAAACTTTAAACTGCCGGAGGAGGAAGCCATGTGTTAGAAGGCTATGTCCGATTCGCAGCCTAGTTAGTAGAACCTCCTTCCAGTGGCAAGGCTGACATGAAGTTCGCCATGCCATTGTGGTCAATTTGAGCAACTGCAGCCATTCTGTCTCCCACTGATGCATGATGCACAGAATAACTGAGGGTATAACCTTAATCAGAAAAGTATCTTTCAAAACAAAAGAGCAACAAAACATTCAATAAACAGAGCATTTTAATGTTTTATGCATGTGACAAAAATATCACCCAAGGCTCCATCTTTGGCCCATATCTTCAGGACAAGATTTTTTTTTTTTTTTTTTTTTTTTTTTTTTTTGCGAGAAAGAAAGGATTTTTACATTTCCCTGAATTCAAATGTATGCTAAATTTAATACAATCTGATACTACATAGATGAGGTCTTTTCTTCCTTTGTCTGAATGCATACAGACTATGCTGTTTATTTTTTCTGAGCTGTACGAACAACTATTTACAAATTAGCCCACTTGACACAGAAAAATATGTTCCAACAAACTTCTGCAGCAGACTGAATGCATGCCCAAAATCACACAGCGATATGGATGAAGTTAAACTTATTCACCTGTTCAGCAACATTGAATAGTGACAATAACCACTGGAGAAAATGCTTCAAGATTATTTGTAAATCCAGATAAAAGATACCAAAAATCAAGAAAATATGGAGTTAATATGTCAAAAATTAAAGCAGATAAAGAACTCTCAAATTGTATGGGTGCTAAAGCATTTACGAATTAAATAGGAATGAGAAGAATATCTGGTATTCAATCTTTCCCATCACTCATCCTCCATAAAAGCATATCTTGTCAATGCCAACACACACACACACACACACACACACACACACACACACACACACACCGCCTTAGAAAATTACTTCCTTCAAAAATGATAAATGAAACTATTTTGGCATTGTAACAATTTCATTTCCATTTTCTAAGAGGGGCATCGTCTATGTCCACTGGTTGAAGACTTTTTGTCATGTGGATAGATCATATAACAATTTTATAACTTCTCTACATGTATGTGCTGTTGTGTACATTAGGTGATTAACTTAACAAGACACATATAATATATTCTTTAGCTTATTAATATTAAGCAAGCAACTGAAATACATAATTCCACAAACACTATTGTTCTACAATCCCATAAAGGGCCCAAACAAGGCAGTCCTGAGTAAAATATATTTTTGTTATTCGCAACTGAGCTCTGATAACTGTACTCGGTATTACCAACCACAAATTTTAATTTTTTTACATTTAGAGGACGTAAGAAAGCATTATCAGCACTAACTGGAAATGAAGAAAAACGCATTTGCTGGCCAAAATTAAATATTCAGTTTTGCTCTCAAAGACATTCTTAGCAAGGCAACATCAGCAAATCTACACAAATTTTGGAGGAGGGCATCAAAACAGCAGTACACCCATGTCTCCCCCTTCCTCTACATTTTTCTCCCTATGTTCTCTCAAACCTGACTGTAAAATCATTAACCAGAATAAGCCTAAATTGAGTTCTGTTCTCTGAAAAGATTTCTTATAAAGGAAAATTCCAAGCACATTATAACTACTTGTTGCATTAGAACTGAAACCAATATCTTCTTTTTGTATGCAATCCTTTGCCATTCAAATGGTACAATGATGCCCATGACAGCTATTCCCTATGTTCAAGCTCACTTTCAGCACCAATTTCTACACTCCACAGAAGTTTCATTTCACATGCTGCTGCAGAACAAAATATTCAATCTGGAACTCACCACTCACCAAGGAAGTCAGGTAATTGCAACCCTCTGCACTTTTACAAGCTTTACTACCTTCAGCTATATGCAGCCATACTGCTCCTGAATGTATTCTAATGTAATCCATTCATTTTTCGTTTGAGTGTCATCCATGTATTTTCTTATTTATCAGGATCTACTAACCCCCCTCTCCCACCTGTGCACACGTAACAGTTAATCTAAAATGCACTGCTTGGATGTTAAATGACTGGAATAAAGCAGCAAAGTACAGGGCTATTACAAATGATTGAAGCGATTTCATAAATTCACTGTAGCTCCATTCATTGACATATGATCACGACACACTACAGATACGTAGAAAAACTCATAAAGTTTTGTTCGGCTGAAGCCGCACTTCAGGTTTCTGCTGTCAGAGCGCTCGAGAGCGCAGTGAGACAAAATGGCGACAGGAGCCGAGAAAGCGTATGTCGTGCTGGAAATGCACTCACATCAGTCAGTCATAACAGCGCAACGACACTTCAGGACGAAGTTCAACAAAGATCCACGAACTGCTAACTCCATTCGGCGATGGTATGCGCAGTTTAAAGCTTCTGGATGCCTCTGTAAGGGGAAATCAACGGGTCGGCCTGCAGTGAGCGAAGAAACGGTTGAACGCGTGCGGGCAAGTTTCACGCGTAGCCCGCGGAAAATTGGCTCATGCCAGAACTGGAGACCCACAGCGCCGACTTCATCTTTCAACAGGATGGTGCTCCACCACACTTCCATCATGATGTTCGGCATTTCTTAAACAGGAGATTGGAAAACCGATGGATCGGTCGTGGTGGAGATCATGATCAGCAATTCATGTCACGGCCTCCACGCTCTCCCGACTTAACCCCATGCGATTTCTTTCTGCGGGGTTATGTGAAAGATTCAGTGTTTAAACCTCCTCTACCAAGAAACGTGCCAGAACTGCGAACTCGCATCAATGATGCTTTCGAACTCATTGATGGGGACATGCTGCGCCGAGTGTGGGAGGAACTTGATTATCGGCTTGATGTCTGCCGAATCACTAAAGGGGCACATATCGAACATTTGTGAATGCCTAAAAAAACTTTTTGAGTTTTTGTATGTGTGTGCAAAGCATTGTGAAAATATCTCAAATAATAAAGTTATTGTAGAGCTGTGAAATCGCTTCAATCATTTGTAATAACCCTGTATGTTAGTGCCAAAGATTTGCTTCACTACAATTATTTGTCTGTTAAGAATATAGCAACAAGCTGTGATGTGTGCAGTGTGGCATAATCAACAAATAGGTATCAATGGATAATTGGCTGCACTGACTACATCACCCTGCTACACTGTCACTAAAGCTAAGCCGACTGCAGGTCCAGAAATTGCAAAGTTCCTTGAAAAAGACATCATTTCAAAGCACAGAGCACCTCCTTTGGTGATCTCTGATAATGGGTACGTTTTTCAGTTGAGATTAGTGTCACAAGTAATTTCACGTAGTGTCATCTTCCACAGAATGACAACCTGTCTGCCATCCATACTGGAAGACATGTTCTCTGTGTCCATTGTTGTTGAACAGAGGCTGGGGTACAACAACGCCTGTTATGGCATTCGCATATAACAAACTGAAGCAAGAGACTACAGACTTCACACCACTCTTCCTGCTTCATATTTGTGGTGCCAAAACAACATTGGATACACTGTTCCCATTTGAAACAGATGATAATGCCTCATCACCGGAATCACAAAGGCAAGGCAGCTTGCTCGCAAATGGACCTTGGATGCCCAAGAGAGGCAAAGAGTGCTAATGACAAGCATTGGCAAGTGAGATACAGTCCACTAGACTTGGTATAGATTTTTAAGCCTGTGGAGAAACTGAGACTATTGAAAAAGTTCCTATATTGTATCTTTCGTCACTTCTTGGACGTCATATATGTAGTCAAGGATTTTATGACCTTTCATCAAGAAGACAAAAGCACAGAGATGTCATCTACACTCTTAGTATGAAGCCCCATTACCATCTAGAGGTGCAGGTTGATGATGGGAGGGTCAAGAAAATTGAAGACCCAGACGATGATCGTAAAGCTTCGGTGCTCACCACAGTGAAGGGGATGTGACAACATGACCAGAATGCAAGAATCTGCCAGTGTCACTATACCGAGTACTGCTGACAATATCTAGATCCAAGCTTTGAAACAGTGGGTCATTACTTCTCTAGGAGAGGAAGCATTGTTATGAGCTGTGGTGGTATATGTAGTGCGAGGTAACAGTTATATCGCTGGCTGGCATGCTGCAGATCACCAGTTCAAACCCAACCACAAGCAACTGCCTGTTATTTAGTATTTATCAGTTCTGGGAGATTCTTGAAATATGTTATGTTTACAATGTTAGCATATTCTGGAATATTCAGTATACATATCAACACAAGCATTCTGTAATATTCAAAGCTTGAATAAATAGCTGCATTCCCTATCCAGGTGGTTTGGTCTATTCTGGCTGTATATTGGTATTGGTAATAAACATACTTTCCGTACTAAGTGTTGTACTTCACTGACAACCCTGCCTTCAGATGTGGACATGATTACGATTTCAACATGACAATATCTACAGAAAGGAAGTACAAAAATCAAAGACCAAAAACAGAGCAGTCATTCAACAAGTCCTCAATTCTTGTAATGACACAGTTTTGCACAGCCAATTGGAGGATTGTTTAAGATACGCACTGAGAGGCAAGGAAAGAGGTAATGTATTTTAAATGCTTGCAGTAAAACTATTCAATATTCTTTACAGGTTTTCTTAACATCTGTCACCATAGCTTTGACCTTTTGTTTACTACTTGTTTGGAATGAAGACGGTGCATCCAGACTGATAACTACGGTTTTGGACACTACTTGGTAAAGACATTGAATATAACTAACAGCAAGTGGTTTACTGGAACTAAGACTGAGATGAATTAATTCCCTGCGGCATAGCCCAAGATCTAGGGTGGATTGAAATATTGGTTAAAAGCTGCTAAAGCCAACCTATGTAATATTATAACAAGAAATTTGGCTACTCTTTATTGAACAGATTAAGTAGTTATTCAGAAGATAAGTCAGTGCCCACAGGTTATATACAGTTTATATAACTTTGCAGTGTCACTGTGGCCATACCTCACATGCCCCAAATTATTATTTCGTTTGGTCTTTCAAAGCACACATGGAACTGTTGGCTAGTTTAAGTTCTTCTTCTTCTTCATATCTTCCCAAAACTTTTTCATCCTCTTACTACATGTCTGTTATCTATCTAGTGCGAATGTGTTCTTGAGTTTCAAGCTCTTTTCTGTTAGTTGCTAGGATGTGAATTTGTATGCGTAATTATTTTGTGTGTTTATAGTCAGTGGGTCGATAGCAACTTTCATAAGACCCTTTTGGGTTTGTGTTAGTCACTGTGCTTTGTACTACAAACTTATTTTTTATGTAATGATCATCATCTTCTTAATTTATGTAGGCCTAATTATAACTACTGTTTCTAAAATACACTGTGTATTTCTTCTTTATATTGTCATATTTGTAAAATTTATAGTGTTGCTGTGGTATCAATTGTATACTACAATATTATAGTAGTTTAATACTGACACAATCTGCTCATTGATGACTAGTAAGTGACTTCGCACAGCTAATAATGAAATATAGTTTTCTACGTATTACATAAAAGTCAGGGCAATATTTGAAACAGATAATGACAAATATTTTTTTTACACAGATACTACAATTGTTTTGCATCATACATGGCATACTGTCATATGGGCCCTAATCAAAAAGTAACACCAGACACACAGTCAAATGGGCAGCTTTACCAAATTGCAGAGTTCAACCTGGAAATCATTCCACAAAGATGACAAGTAGCTATAAAAAGTTAATGTAAAGCTGCAACACCAAACAAGCTGCCTGCTTTGCAGTTTTGCATGCCACAAAGCACATAAACCAGACAGGATATGTTATCCTGTAAAACTGGAAGAAAATGAAGGCATATGCATTTTTATTCCTTCAGCCCAATTGGAGTCTTCAAAATTCAGAGAGAGCACACAGATTACATTGGGAAATGCCTTTTTCCATCTACTGACCCAACAGAAATGGTCACACCACCTGGATAGTGAAGGATAGGCCCTATAATGGATATTGAGGTAACAGTTCTGTAACAGATGCAGAGTATGATGAACTGCAAGTACGGTGGATCCATAGATTACATTAGATTAGATTCAGTTTTCGTTCCATACACCCAAAAAATGTGATGATTCTCGTGGGAATGCCAGAAAATACAACATAAAAACATAAAGCATTTGAATATAATACTTACTACCCTGATCATTTGTCAGGGACTGTCGAAATAAATGAATTAAATGTGGTGAACTGGAGCAGCTAATATTTACAGAATAAACATGCTGTCAGAATGAAACATTGTTATGCACTATTAATAAATTTATCATACAAAAAAATCACTAATGCTGACTATCGTGACCAAGTGCTGTCAAAACTAAAATCTAGCAGACATTTGTACATAAGATAGCTTAACAGTCTCTGTTAAGATATTCATCTATAGAATAGGAGTTGCCTATCAAAAAGTCTTTCAGACTCTGTTTAAACCATGCTTTATCTGAAACCAAGTTACTTTTTGAAAATGGCCACTGGAGGAAAAGGGTGGCTTCTGTTCTGGGAGGGAAAACCCAAAGCTGAACAAGTTTGGTCCCCAATAAGACTAAATGAAAGAAGCAGTAACTCCCATCCCAGAATGAATAACGTCCAAGTTGGGGCAGGATTTAACATTAGTAATTATTGACCGAAGCGGTATCCACAGGAATAGTTTTGCAAACAGCACTGCAATGTGTTATTTCGCGTTGACACCATAATGAACTCATCATTCCCTGGGGAATCCAAAGTGTGTTCCACATGTTTTTACAATCTGTCACTAATGTTTCCACACACGCCCTACACATTACATGCAATTCGGGACATAATATATAAACATATCGGTTAGTATTTTAATACTTACTTAGCGCAAGACACTGGGAAGTCGTGATTAATACCACTAATCGTATAATCCAAAACGAATCCATGTTCCACAGAAATCCTGTAAAAGAAATTAATTAATCGAGGTCGAAAATTACACTAAACACGCAAAGTAAGCCGTAAAACTTAATTTCGCTGTCCTTACGCCGCACAGCACCCTCCCTACCGACTCGCAACAGGCTATGAGAGTATTCTACAGTGATATGTTTGATTCATTGGCCCCAAAAGGCTGATGATCTAACCGAATGACTATTCCCCCCAAGGCGTGAGATCCAACTGACAACACCCACTATCCAGGACGCGACATTTATACAATATGCACAGTACTCTGCTGACATATCAGAAAAGACCAAACTATCAGTATCATAACATGGAGCTAATATAAACTCCAGTCAAACGTCATTTCGGTGCTTCAGTGCAAAATTGGTAAATGTAAAAAGGCTTCCGGAGTTTTTAGTAACACTCCATTACTGCCCGCAGCAGTAGCTTTATCGATCTGGAAAACCGCAATGACGCAGTCCTGGCCCTCAAGTAAAAGACGTGTAAGTTTCAGAACTGTAATATTGGTGAATACCTGTCACACACGTCACTCGATAAAAGAAAAAAATCGTAAACTAAAGTTTATTTCATGTTTGCTTAGTGCACTTATGCACTACAACAAGTCTTTCCGCTGCGTCACGTGACGACCACATTCGTCAACACAAACACGAAATGTGCTAATGCAAATATATTTTTGTAGACAGTATGATTCGGGAATAGTCGGTCCTCACTTATGTTATTTGCTTCACATAAAACTAAAAATGCAACTGGTCTGGTGTGGACATGCAATGTACAATGGAAATTTCGTACGAAAATATATTTATGGTATAAAATACTTCATCGATAAAGAACGAAAAAAATCTAACAGAATTTTCAAAGAATATTGATTTGTTGCTCTTATAGAGAACACAGAGGGTACTAATTCTGTCAACTGGACACACACAAACATCAAGGAGTGGCACTTCCTGTAGCCTGCAATTGGTTGAATCGAGAAGTACCGTTGCGAACAGGAGCCAGCCAGGAGTAGTAGTTCTGGTTCATCATAGAACATAGACAGATGATTTGGGATTAGTTTATCTATCTACAGAGAACTGGACGGTCATTTTCCACAAAAATCCCTTCGTCTTCAACAACAGTAGCAAGACTCAACAAAAAAAGGAGCTCTAGTTAATAGCGCGTGTCTAAGTATTAATCTGGACAACAATACTGTGTGTCGGTAAACAGCTGAGCCTGTCATGACACATTATCTTACATTGACAGTTATGCGAGTGACAATCATTTTATTAGTTATTAGAAACAGTTGTTCTCTTCCTGATCAAAAAACCGCAGGAAAAAGGAGGAAGGCCAATCCGGATGAGGACGCAGTTATCGAAAAGTAGCCATACTAAAGAAACATTTACAATTTGTACTCGGCGTTCCCCACATTCCTCTCCCGTTTTCGTTCATTAGTTATTATTTAATACTTAACACACTATTTAACAATGGCAGTGCTTGTATTGTTGGTTGTACCGAGTACTTAAACTGTTTCAAAAAAATCTGTAAGATTTGTTCATTAGCTTTTTCATGGATGGATAATGGTTCATACACACTGCAATGGATGCCACTATGTGGGTCTCTCTTTAGTACTTCATAGAGTATGCTACAGTCTGTTGCTGTTCGCATAGTTCATCTACGTTGTCTCCATGTGCACTTAATTTTCCTTTGTGTTGTTCATTCGCTCAGTTTTTTACTTATTTATCATTTAGAGCCCGTATATGCAGCTCTTGGCTTTATGTCTTCTTTCTTTTGCCTGTCTGGCAGCATTTACAACATTTCTACACCTACATCAATACCGTCCAAATTACCGTAAAGTACATTTAAGTATGGGATGGTGGAAGAACAATAGCTTAAACGCTTCTGTGAACAAGTTAATGAGTTTAATTCCCTATTCATGTGCCTATGGAAGTGCTACATGGTAGGCCATAGTATGTTGCTCATTTAATACTCGTTTTTGGAACTTTCTAAAGGCTTTAGCGAGATTGTTGGCATCAAGCATTTGCCAGTTCAGATTTCCAGCACTTTAGAGATTTTCCTGAGTGTTGAAGAAAACTGACAATTTGTATTTGTGCTGCCCGTCTTTGTATATGTCCAATATTGGCTGTTTGGTATTAGTCCCACAAACTTTAGTAGTATACTATGATTGATCAAAAAAAGTAGTTTGACAGTAATTTCCTCTGTAAACTTATTGCATTTTCCTCAGTAAACCAAAGTCTGTCACATGCTTTATCTGTGACAGCCTAAGTGATCATTCTGTATCATATCCCTACAGTTTATACTGTAGGTATTCATCCAAGTTGTTTGATTCAAGTTATGACATACAGCCATGATAGCCATAAGATATCACATTTTTGAGCTTTTAATGTCACATGAAAAAAGTTTGTTAGGGTTCTTATGACCAGTATTTTGGTTGGCATGGATGAGGTCATTATGGTTGAGATTCTTCATTAGGTTTGAACTCCATATATGCTCCAGAGCTGCATGACAGATGGACATCAGTTAGATTGGACAATACTGTTGTGAATTATTTTTGTAGACAGGTGTGACCTGTATTTCATTTCAACTCTGGGTACAATATTTTGTTTGTGGGATACAGAAAGGGATTATATTGGGCTATGGGGCCTTGTTCAATTTTGGTAATTTTAGCTGTTTCTCAATACCAATGACATCATTAATCTTTGCAGTGATATGAGAATTACGCAGAAGCACAACACTGAGCGAGGTGGCACAGTGGTTAGCACTCTGCATGCACATTCAGAAGAACGACAGTTCAAATTCCTGTGCGGCCATCCAGATTTATGTTTTCCATGATTTCCCTAAATTGTTCCAGGCAAACTCCAGGACGGTTCCTTTAAAAAGGGCAAGGCCAATATCCTTCCTTGCCTTTCTGTAACCCAAGCTTCTGCTCTGTCTTGCTGTTGATGGGATATTAAACTCTAATCTCCCTTTCAGAAGCAATACCGTGATCATCCTTTTCAAAAACACTTTTGAAAACAAGGTTAAGCGCTTCTGTTTTGCATTACCATCGATTTCAGTTCCTGTCTTATCCACTAGTGCCCCTGACAGCCTTTACATATAACCAGAATTTCTTTGGGGTTTTGTGAGAGGTCGTTTGATACATGTTCTGCTTCAGTAGTCATCAGAGGCTTCTTCACACATCACCCTTTTGACAGCCAAACACATTTCAGTAAGCATATGTCTGTCTACACTTTATGCTTTCCTTTGCTTGTATTGTGCAGCAGTCACATACTCTTTACCGAGACTGTATGCCATAGAGAGTACCCCCAGTCACAAACTACACTGAAGAACCAAAGAAACTGGTACACCTGCCCAATATTGTGTAGGACACAAGCGCGCTTGCAGAAGTGCCGCAACACGATGTGGCATGGACTTGACTAATGTCTGGAGTAGTGCTGGAGGAAACTGACACTGAGAATCCTGCAGGGCTGCCCATAAATCCATAAGAGTACAAAGGGGTGGAGATCTCTTATGAACAGCACGTTACAAGGCATCCCAGATATGCTCAATACTGTTCATGTCTGGGGAGTTTGGTGGCCAGTGGAAGTGTTTAAACTCAGAAGAGTGTTCCTGGAACCAATCTGCAGCAATTCTGGACGTTTGGGGTGTCACATTGTCCGGCTGGAATTGCCCAAGTTCGTTGGAACGCACAATGGACATGAGTGGATGCAGATGATCAGACAGGATGCTTATGTACAAGTCACCCATCAGAGTCATATCTAGATGTATCGGGGATCCTGTATCACTCCAACTGCACACACCCCACACCGTTACAGAGCCTCCACCAGCTTGAACAGTCCTCTGCTCACATGCAAGGTCCATGGATTCATGAGGTTGTCTCCATACCTATACGTGTCCATCCACTCAATATAATTTGAAACGACACTCGTCCAACCAGGCAACATATTTCCAGTCATCGACTGTATAATGTCGGTGTTGATGGGCCCAGGCGAGGCGAAAGCTTTGTGTCGTGCAGTTATCAAAGGTACAAGAGTGGTCCTTTGGCTCAGAATGCCCATATAGATGATGTTTCATTGAATGTTTCGCATGCTGACACTTCTTGATGGCCCAGCACTGAAATCTGCAGCAGTTTGTGGAAGGGTTGCACTTCTGTCACTTTAAACAATTCTCATTAGTCGTTGTTGATCTTGTTCACAGTGATATTGAGGATCTGATGTTTTACCAGATTCCTGATATTCACAGTACACTTGTGAGATGGTCGTACGGGAAAATCACTTTATCGCTATCTCGGAGGTGTTCATGCGCCGAGTATAACACCATGTCCAGACTCACTTAAATCGTGATCACCTGCTATTGCAGCATCAGTAACTGCCAGACACTTGTTGTCTTATAAAGGCATTGCTGAATGCAGCACCATATTCTGCCTGTTTACATATCTCTGTACTTGAATGCGCAAGCCTATACCAGTTTCTTTGACGCTTCAGTGTATTTAGCAGGTACTATCATGTAAATTGCCCATCATTGAGGTTAAATGGAAATAGGAATTCAGTTTCAGTTATTTAAACCTTTCTTTTATTACTTTGTTCAGACTATGTAATGTTATACGAACTGTAAACATAACACTAAAACCACACTCACGGATTAGGTCTTAGCCTGCTGCAACTGGCAGACTGCTGCCTGGTATGTCTCCAATCCCTCCAGCCGTTATAGTGAGTAGATAAATCCTGATGGTGCCACTGCTTCTTGATTCAAGCAGCTCCTCATTTGGCCTCACGAAGCTGAGTGGAACTTGTTCCCAACCTCCTTATCTCAGAGAAAATGTGAGGAAGTACTGGAAATCGAACCCAGGTCCTTCCGCACCAAAGGCAATGATGCTAACCGTGCAGCTAAACAGTGGTCCAACAATTATTCAGCAAAATGTTAAAAATTTTTAAATATCTTCCATCAAAACGTTATAAAGTGAAAGAAAACCTCACCAAAAAAACTGTACACCAATTCCATTAATAAGATGAACTGAATTGGACACAAGTTTCTTTATTTAATGTTTCTAATTTTTTAATTACTTCTTGTCACGTCATAGCTAATTTTGAATATAAATGTATTTTTGTATGCGACGTATCTGCACAGGGAGATGCAGAATATTAGGAATGGACACATCTCTTTTGACAATGAATCCCAAGCTTGCCTTAGTAATATAATGTATCAGAAGGAGACCTCAATATTGTTGATAGTAATGTTGACAGAATACAGCATGGTAGATGTCCTGTGACAGCCACTTCAAGTTAAAAGTGCTACACACGTTGTCAGGTGATTGCACTCGTAATTGTCATGCAGGTCCAGCAGCTGACGTGACTGTATGGGATGCCATTTTTTATGAGTTAAGGCCAGTCAAGGCTTCCATTATGTTACCTTTCAACAAGATAATGCAAGACTGCTTGTTGTCCTAGCTGTCCTGACATACTTTGATATCTACATCTATACTCTGCCAACCACCATGAAGTGCACGGCAAAGGGCATGCACCGCTGTACCAGTTATTAGGGTTTCTTCCCATTCCATTCACATATGGAGCAAAGAAAGAATGATTATTTGAATGCTTCTGTGTGTGTTGTAATCTAATCTTATCCTCATGATCCCTATGTGAGCAGTATGTAGAGTAGTATATTCCTAGAATTGTAATTTAAAGATACTTCTTGAAACCTTGTTAGTAGACTTTCTGGGATAGTTTATGTCTACCTTCAAGATTGTGCCAGTTCACTTCTTTCAACATCTCAGTCAAACTCTTCTATGGATTAAACAAACCTGTGACCATTCTCGCTGCTCTTCTCTGTATATGTTTAATAACCCGCTAGTTCTATTTTATGTGGGTCCCACACACTTGAGCAATATTCTAGAACTAGTTGCACAGGTGATTTGTAAGCACTCTCCTCTGTAGACTGGTTGCACTTCCCCAGTATTCTACCAAAACTGAAGTATATCGATTCCCGGGTTCGATTCCCGGCGGGGTCAGGGATTTTCTCTGCCTCGTGATGACTGGGTGTTGTGTGCTGTCCTTAGGTTAGTTAGGTTTCAGTAGTTCTAAGTTCTAGGGGACTGATGACCATAGATGTTAAGTCCCATAGTGCTCAGAGCCATTTGAACCATTTGACCACCTCGTCCAAAGCTTTCAGTATATCATGTGAAAAAAGTGCGAGTCAGGTTTCATGTGATTGATGTTTTCAGAATCCACCCTGCCCAGCACGTTCTCCTGATCTGTCACTCGTTGAAAACATCTTGTCATTGATTGCCAAGAAATTGAAATGCCACCTACAGTGACTTACTCTACTCTGTAATCCAAGCTCAGTTTGACTCAATGATCAGCCAGGTTAGAGTCGTCACAAATTGAAGGTCTGTGCATCGTATTTCACAAACTGTATATCCCCAAATCACATACAAATTTTATCATGTTCTCATCCTGCTGTACTGTATACACACAATAAGTAAAATTTCATTATTTTCTATCCTTCCTCATGTTGCAATTTCAATGGACTGCACTGTAGAAAGAGCAATAATTTTATTAAATACTAGCTTAACACAAGAAAGCTATAACTTATTAAATATTGTGGAAGTTTACTGGTGTTCAGAAATGAATATCCATCAAAAATTTTAGCCATTATCTAAAATCAACTATTCTTAAAAAATAAAAGTAATTGTAATTCATCTGTATTCCATTCCTGCATATGCTACAACTCATCTGCCTATGCATGTGTAACAATTACTGCTACATTGAAGTGCTAGGATTTCAGGAAGTTCAAATCAGTTGATGTAAAATTTATGTCTTTTGTGTTCACCCACAGATCTGAGAACTGTGCAGTTTGGTTGCCTAATGCTGGGGATGGATGGCCTAAGGAAACAAAACAAAGTATACCTTTAAAAAGTCATTACACCTTGAACATCTGCCATGGTAGTAATGATACTTTAACCTATAACTTGTTGGATGTTATGTTGGTTATTGTTACAGAGTATGAAACTAAACATTTTAGTAACACTGAAATTTCAAAATAGAAAGTGGCTTTTGTACATGAAATAAACCAGATGAAGGTGATTCATTTCTACCTTTTCATTGCAAAATAAATTATAAATTAATGTAATGGCAGTTTTTGTTTTACAGAATTCTGGAGATGGCAACAAACAAAATATTTCTGCTTACATTTCAGTGTCTGCTCAAAACACTTGGTAAATATGAGATGAAAACAACTGGAATGACTGCTGATTTCAATAGTAATGTCAATGTTTGGCTCAAAATTACATTTCTCTGATGGCACTAGAGTAAAACAGTCAGTTAGTTACCTGTATTGATGATATTTCAACTAATTATGCACTTCAAGATGTTTGCAAATTTTTCTTTGATTTAAGAATCTTTTGAATATTGTGCATTGTTCACAGGACTGCTGCCGAGAGAGAGAGAGAGAGAGAAAAATTTTATCTAAAAAAGTCAAAGGAAGAGGAACATTAAAAAAGATATTTCATCCATATTTAGTAGTAATTTAAGACAGGTTGAATGGCGTTTTGATATTTCCTTTTCAAGTATAGGAATTATGAGAAAATGCCAATGAAACCTTTCTGTTTAAACACCCATATGGAACAAAGTGGCAAGTTGACCATAATGGATCACTCAAGTTACACAAGTTTCTAGTTCTGGGAAAATATAATGAAAATAGACACTTAATAGCATGTCAGGAAGTATAAAATTATATATAAGACAACTGTCAGTGCTGTAAAAAGCAAATAATAAGTTAATTTTCAAACATCAAAGGATGAAAGAGGCAGGGCAGCCAGTTGTAAAATTCTCATTTGGTGTTAGAAATTGTAAATAATTGACTAAGTCAGATGATAAATTATTATACAACCTGTCACAAATATATTTATTGCTTAAACGAATCCTTCTTAAATGTAATGAAAGCAGAGTTTGACATAGCATTTTGTTAGAGCAAAGTAAATCCCTTTAGTCAAATGAAACTGTATGGTTCCAGAGACCTTCTCAAGTCTCAAACAACTATGATGTGTATATGCAGACTGAAGGATGAATGAAAATTTGTACCAAGGCCTGCAATCGAACCCAGGTCTCCTACTCATAGGCATAGTGTTAACGACTATACCACCAATGCACAGTGACTTTGCACAGCTGCACAATTACCCTAGCATGCCTCTCTCAATCCAAATTTCCATTCACACTTGAGCCTGCTTGGTATTCCCCCTAAAATTCAAACAGCACTGCAGAGGCTCTCCAACTGTACTGAGATAGCACCTCAGCATTGAACGACATGGGATCTTGCATGAAACACAGGCACAGGTGCTTTAATCAAATGAAACTATAAGGTTCCAGTGACCTTTTCAAGACTCAAAAATCTCTTTAGCCTTGATTAGGAATGTAAGCCCTTTAGAAACCTTAAAAAAATGTTGTGTTAATGGCTGTGGAAAGTGTTACTTTTTCATTAAGAAACAAACATTTTCATGGGTAGTGTGGGATACCCACACTACTAGTTATAGTAATTTATCACATAGTAGGGCCCTTAATATTTTCATTAATTAACTGATCTTTCAAACAATGTTGTTCTCCAATGTGTTAAATATACAGCAGTGAAACCTCTGTTAAAGAAAGGCTCAGGGGAAAACATGGAAAACTATTACTATTTCAATCTTGCAATCTTGCTGAAAGTATGAGATAAACTTGCTGCACTGCAAATTGCAGAATATTATTCTTTGAAATGGTTTTGGATTCCAACAGGGAAAAAACACTATGAATGAAGTAAGAAACTTTGCTGGAAACAGCAGCTCAACATTAGGTCAAAGGAGAAAAGCCATATATATCTTCTATAATCTTACATAGGCTTTTCACATGGAATATCATGCCTTTCGAAACTACAACTTATATAAATATGACAGAAGTGGCAGTTCTTTGAAGTGGCTTACAGAATAGGAAAGTAATTCAAATGCTAGAAATGATTATTCTAAGTGGAATAAGCTATCGCAAAGTATCCTCAAGATTCCACACTAGAACCAACACTTTTTCAACTCTCTATAAACTTACCTGTGAATGTCAGCCAACTTGTGAATGTAATATTTTCGGAGTTGGTTCATCTATATTAATTGGAGATAGCGATGCAGAAGAGAAGATCTAATTCTAACATGAACACTTTCAAAATCTTATAAGGTTGGTACCACTGAAATGGAGTGAAACCCAACGTCTCATAAAACCATATGGTATGGTTCAGAACCAGACATTCTGAATGTGATGAGATTAAAACAGATAACAAAAAAAAAAAATTATGAAAGAAGTTGCTGTGGTCAGATTATTTTGATTGAAATTAAGTCAGAATACACAACAATATGGAAAAGATAGAGTGCTATTCACCACATAGAGGAGGAATTGAGTCAGAGATGGACATAATGGAAACAACTGTAAACTATTTAAGCTGTATAATGTAAATGGGTAGATAAAAAAGCTACACACTAAGTGGCGGCAGGAGAACACACACACAAAAAGATTTAACTTTTACAAGCTTTCAGAGCCAATGATGATGATGTTTGGTTTGTGGGGCGCTCAACTGCGTGGTTATCAGCGCCCGTACAATTTCCCAACCATTGCTCAGTCCAATTTCGCCACTTTCCTGGATGATGATGAAATGATGAGGACAACACAAACACCCAGTCATCTCGAGGCAGGTGAAAATCCCTGACCCCGCCGGGAATCGAACCCGGGACCCCGTGCTCGGGAAGCGAGAACGCTACCGCGAGACCACGAGCGGCGGACTTTCAGAGCCAGTGGTTTCTCCTTCTGGAAGAAGAGGTACAGGGGAAGGAAGAGGGTGAAGGAAAAGAAAAAGGACTGTAGAGGTTTAGGAAAATGGTACAGTTCAGAAAAGAACTCCAAGTCAGATGAGACTTGTCGGGCGGGATGAGAAGGTGGAAGCTTAAAGGTGGAAGATAGGGTAATATTCAAGACAGAGATTACTACTAAAACATTGTGCATAGTTAATAAGACTGAAAAAACTAAGTGCATTGTATGTAACAGAGGTGGAAGGGGGGGATGAAGAGAAATAGAAAGGTCAGGAGATGACAGATGTAGCAAACTGAAATTAAGTGAAGAAAGGAGTAGTTACTGTGAAGAAATGCTGAGATGGAAGGAATTAACCTAAATTAAGGCCAGGTGGGTGGCAAGAACCAGGAACATGGTGTAGCGCTAGTTCCCACCTGCAGAGTTCTGAGAAACTGGTGTCTGTGGGAAGAATCCAAATGCGCGTGTGGTGAAACAGGCACCGAGGTCATAACTGTCAAGTTGTAGAGCATGCTCTGCAACAGGATATTGTGTGTTGCCATTATACACCCTCTGCCTATGCCCATCCATCCTGACTTATAACTGTGTGATAGCCATGCCAATGTACAAAGCTGTACACTGTTTACTTAATAGCTGGTATGTGATGTGTTGTTTCACAGGTGGCTCTCCCTCTGATAATATATGTTTTGCCAGTTACCGGGCTGGGACAAGTGTTGGTAGGAAGGTGCATAGGACAAGTTTGCAGTGGGAAACAGTCACAGAGGTAGGAGCTATAGGGTAGAGGGATGGGTGCAGAAGGAGCATAAGTATGGCAGACTCAATTACACCCTTATCCACTGGCTATCACAGTATGGGACCAAACATCTAGAAAAACTTTTGCGTACTGAAGGTCTTGGAGATTGTACACTATTGCAGCTCCTCCAATACGGTTGGAAGGGGAGGGGGCTGCAATAAATGAAGACATTCTAAAGCAGTTTTGAAGTTTTGGCTATCATGTTTACCTTCCGATGCTCAAAAATCTTGATGTTATGTGCTAGGAATCTTAATGTGTTGGCACAAATAACCAATCGCATAGCAAAGATAAATCTGTCTGTTAATGTTGTCACTGTCTCTTCCAAAGCAGAAGAGAGGCACAAGTAGCTGAACTGCCCAGGCAAGTACCAGAGCTTCAAACAAAGCATCCTATGCACCCTTTCCAGTTTTCCAGGGACTGAAGTAGATACAAACAAATATATGTTGGTACCATCGCAATTTTAATGATCAAGCCCGCCAGTATCACCCGCCTTGTTATATGGGAAATGCCCAGTGATGAAAATAGAAACAGTGATTGGCTTCTAAAGAGACAGTTGTGAACCATTTGTCAAAGAAGTAAAGGCGAAATTATAATTCTGAGTTAGCACAGGTGCTGAAACCTCTGTCTGTCAAGCATGCTGCCTTTGTGACAGTCACTTGTACTCTGCTAATCAGTCAACAGTGGTTGTGTAATGCTGCCAATTGATTTTTGTCTTTGACACAAATCATTGTTACCAGCATGCCTCACCAAATTACTGGAGTGGATTTCCTGTCTTTCTATGGTCTCATATTTGACCTTCACTATCAGTGATTCATTTGATTAATAGTTTGATGGATGAGCTATAGATATGTTTGTTACACCATGGCATTTGGACAATTGCCAAGAGACTCCTTGCTGTGATCAACTATACCAGTTTCCAGGCATCACCCACCAATTACTCATGTCAGTACCTATAAGATGTTCAACAGTACAACAAACTGGTGTGATGCCTGGATCTCCCATTCATGCAAAACTGCACAGACTGGACACCTGAAAAGCTGAATGTGGCCAGACAAGAATTCCCCCAACTGTTCACCCAGGGAATATGCCACCCATAAAACAGCAGCTGATCTTTATCACTGCACGTTGCACCAACGAAAGATAACAGCTGGGGACCGTGTGGCATTTATGGGCACATTAACACACTGACAACAATATAATATTACACTGTCTTGCACACTAAAGACTTTGTCATTATGATCCCCATAGCAAGTAGGTATTTTCAACACTTGACCTCATATCTGTGTTCTACCAATAGCTACCACTCCACAGGTCATTAAAAAAGTACACATACACTGGACGCCATATGTCCTCACCCAAATGCTATTTGGACTTGGTAACAGCGTAAAACTGTCAGGAATTCTTGGATGAGGTAACACATGATCCGCTCTTCTGCTACAAGTACATTTATAAGATACCCATGTCACATGACAAGGCAGATCATCTCCACAACCTTTGGCAAATATTTACATCATAGTTATGTGAACATGGGTTGGTCATTAATCCATACTAATGTGTTTTCAAGACAACAGAAGTACAATAATTTTTGGACCACTCAATCAGTGGAAAGGAATGAGCCCACCATAGAAAAGAGAAATACCTGTTATCATATTCAGTTGACAACTGCAGTCCCTCCCATTTGTCAGTTAGAAGCTATCACCTTCACAAGCAGCATATGACAAAGGACTTTATATGACTTTTGCTGAAATAAATAAATAAATGAGAAAGGTCTATTGATCACTCGTCACATGGACCACCAACTGCTAACATATGTTTTCCATCAGAAACAGGAGGAAACACTGCCAATATCAAGCATGTTATTGGCTTGCAGCTTTTCTCATAACGTATCAAGACAATTGCAAAACAATTAAATTCTGAAGCTCCACAGGAGGAGGTCAATGCTCCTTGTTTCTTCATTCAGTTTGCAATTGTAGTACATCACCTTTTGAATTTTTGTGCATGTTCTGTGGAAGCAGTTAACTGAATCTAAAATAAAGCAACACTACATTGCAATGTTTCAGCACGGAATACACACCCATTTATTATTGGCGGAGTTCTGACTTTTGGCCAACTCTTCACTTCATACACTCTTCATCAAGGACTTAAAGGGAAAATATACTAGGTAGTTATGATTAAACTTTCTCTATTTAACATGTTATAACACAGAAACTAATTAGTATGAGTACCAAACTTGGTAGCATTAATGTCCAGAGTATGCAGTGCACGATTTCCATGTGTCACAGTGCTACTGTCCAGTTCCAACTATGACCACCAGGTGCCATGTTCAGCCATCGTGATTCACAGTCTCACACACCTTATCAGTCGCAGCGCACTTGTTAATGTGTCAACATGAGCTTGGACAAAAGTAGCAGGCTCTGTTATCAAAACAACAGTAATGATGCAGCTGCACTTCAAGAATATCACCTGCTGAAAGGATTAATGAAGGGTCCTCTCTCAACCTTCTGCGTGGAGCATGATGAAGAAGTCTGAATCAACTGGAGAACTGGGCGTTGCTCTGGGACGAGGCTGACGACCAGTTGCACCACAAGTGGTTGATAAAATCACTGTTTTATGGTAGACAACGCTGCACACAATTCCCGATCATCAGGCAGTGTGCATGCTGTGTCATGACAGCTGAATGTCCCGTGCTTCACTGTACAGAAGGTACTTTGAACCATTCTCAAATGGTACCCATACGAGATCCATATCATACAGCAGCTTGCACCACATGATACACAATGATGTGTTGACTTCACTGTCCACTTTCCTACAAGGATTGAAGTTGATGAGGGCTGGCCCTGGACCATCCTATGGACAGATGAAGCTCATTTTTCTCTGACAGTGATGTGAACACACAGAATTTCCAAGTGTGGGGATCTTTACCTCCATTCGCTGTGCATGGAGTTCCTCTGTATGGTGAGCGTGTCATCGTATGGCGAGGCTTTGTGGCTACTTTCATCATTAGCCCATTGTTTTTTGAACAGGTTCGCACTCCAAGGACCAAAGACATGCAGTGTGACTGGAGAACATTACTGTGATATGCTTGACAGCGTGTCATACCCGCCCCCCAGGAGAGAGATGCATTGAACTCAACAATTTTCATGCAAGATGGAGCCCCATCGCTCATTGCTTGTGAAGTTCACCTGCTACTCCAAAACACAGTTGGAAATGATCGAATTATTTCCAAATACTTGGC